>NW_008658685.1:32258-41000 GCF_000695815.1 Acanthisitta chloris
ATTCTGGACTACAAGACAGTTGTGATGAATTTTGGGCCAGTGCCGATGACAGTACTGCATCAGATGAAATCAGGTATTAAGCCTTTTGGCTTAATAATAAACACACTTACTCATGTTTCTATACCTCTGACAGGTACATAATGTATTTTATTTCTTAGAATGCAAACTTTGTAAATGCAAGACTCTACAGATTTTATTGCTGTATTTCTGTATTCAGTAGTAGTGAACCATCATTCAGTTAGTCTGAAGCCTAGTAACCTTCACTTCAGTTCAGGGTATGAGAGATTGTTTATGTAATGATCTTTAAATTTTTATATCCTTATCAAAAATGTGCCTGGGCAAGTTCAGTTTATTTGAAATCTGCTTGCTAATATTTATCTTCTCTATGTTCTTTCTATTGATATATCTGTAAATAATTCATATTTTTAGTAGCTATATAAATGCAATATGATTTATTAAAACATTGTCACTTCATTTTTGCGAATGTTTCAGGAGGTCTGTTATAGAGACCAGCCGAGCACTGAAAGAGCTGTTCCATGAAGCTAGAGAAAGGGCCTCCAAAGCTCTTGGTTTTGCTAAAATGCTAAGGAAGGTAAGTTAACAGAGAGTCTCGTCTTATTTATATGCTTTAAAGAAATGTAGTCTGAATTTTTTTTTATCATTACTTGTAGGACCTTGAAATTGCAGCAGAATTTGCATTGTCAGCCCCTGTGCGAGATCTTCTGAATGCTCTGAAAACAAAAGAGTATGTGAAGGTAAATTCACATCGGTAATAAGGTATAGAGTCATGAAAATGGAGTGAGGGTACTAAGCAAAATGTCAAAAGATATTGACATGCTTTCAGTTTTTTAATATGGTATCTATAGCTTTAAAGTGTCACGTGTTTAATATTGAATTGTAGTAGTCCAATTATTTTCTGTACCGGTGTTTGTGTGAGTGAGAATGCTAGTCTATGCTTTGGGAAATAAGTGTCTTAATTCCTTGTTTTCCCAAAGATTGTGACTTAGGAAAAGCCTTTTTTCTTCAATAGTAGTTACTTGTTTGTGAGCAGGGGAGTAATGACACTTAGTAGTGCAAACTATGAAGCATAAAAGCTTTCAGATTTATGAAGTAAATGGATACATCAGTAAGTGGACATGTTTAAGTAGGTAATCTGAGACTATGGACCTGTGTTTTGTGTGCCTTTATAAAGCAAGTTACAGTGGAGGTCTGTGCTAGCAAGCTTCCTTGAGAGAGTACTAAGGATGTGAGAAATGCAGGGACCGTGTTCTGTTCCAAAATAACCATCGCTAGAAAATTGTTGGATAGCAAAAGTAGGTTAAACTCTCATTGCCTGATATCTACTGCAGTGTAAGTTCCCACATTTGTGGTTTCGCAAAATTCCTTAAAAATTCCTAGGTCAACAGCTCTGTATTGTAGTTTGAATTTAAGTAGTTTGCTTCAACAGATGAAACATGTTTGGATCTGTTGTCTTTTTTTTGTTCTTCCATACATTTTTATATATATATATATATATATAATTCCCAACTGGGAAATAATCCACTGACTTTTGCATAAAAAATTCGCATTAGATTTATATAAATGTTTGCTAAAAATAGAAGTTGGTTTAAGGGGAGACTGACAAGTTCATAGGAGAGAAGTTCATACAGGGTTGTTAAATACACAGATGAAAGATGTGGCTCAGTAGGGCCCTGCTCTGTGAATTGTTTAAGAGTGGGAAAATGGCGTGGGAGATCAGTCTATGTTTACTTTTAAAAAATATTTTGCCCCAAGTTATCAAATCTTGGCTGCTTTAAGACACCGTACTAGTTTTGGTAGATACTTTAGTTAAAGATTATGTCATTGTTCTTATGCGTTTTTTAAAGAAAAAATTTAATCTTGAGTTTGAAGCTCTGTTACATATGGGTTAAATGATCTAGCTAGATTATTTGATTCTTAAGATTTATCCCTCTATGTATTAACTTACCCATTTTTTTCACCACTCAAAATGACACACCTTTTGATCATGAGTTTAAATTTTCAACAGCTCTTTCCATCAGTTGTTTATTAGTTTTGGGAGTCTAAGCTTTCTGTAACAATCATCTAGATTTTTGCATTTACTTATGGATTGTAATGGTTTAATTATAAAATATGTCTGCCTAATGGTAGAAGTGTTGAGTCCAGTGTTTTGTCTTAGCTTGATGACATCACAGTCTGAAAACAGAGAATTAAACTTCACTGTGAGTCAATTGCCTCCTGTCAAATCAAGCTGTTGGCTATTTTCCTGCTTTCACAGTCTGCTCCTGGTGCTTGACTTTTATTGCTACCAATGTGATAGACGTAATGCAGAAGTAGTTTTTGAGTAGTACCAGTAGTATTTTATTAAAAGAGACACTTTTATTGGACTTAATTAACCTAGCTTTTATGTACAGTGAAAGGGCAACTGATACTTTTTTAGCCAAATTTTTGTTTACTCTTATCTTCTGTACCCATTGAGAAATGTGTGGATTCTTAAAAGGTCTAGAGGAATTTTTCTTTTAATATTCCAGTCTTAAAAATTTGTGCTTCCTAAGTCTTAAATTGGTGTTGACTAATTTGCTTTTAAGAATATGTGTATATATCTATTTTATGCATACACATATATATAGTGCATGTGTGTGAAACTGGACTTGAATTACTTTCTGTAATCAGGTTCCTGTAGAAGAATATGTAGAAGGATCAGTTGAAGGTACATGAAAGATGTCACTGAAAATTGGTAGTCTAGTGGATTTATAATGCATTTTGGCTTTTAGTTCAAAAATGGCTGAATGTGTTCCTTTATTATGTGTATTGTACAGCTTCTTAGAATGGAAACTCTCCCCATTGCTTAAATGAGATTACATATATCTGTTTTATGTATCATAGAAGACAGTGAGATTCACTTGTTCATGATACTTTTATTTTTTTCTACAGGTACAAATTCCTGGACTCGAGACTTTACAAGTATTTGTACCAAATAGTATTGCGGGGGAAAAGTCTGTGATTTTGCAGCTCCTCAATGCAGCTGCTGGAAAGGATTGCTCCAAGGATTCAGATGAGCTTGCATATGAGGCCTATTTGCTGATGACCAAACACAGTGGCAAAGACCATGAATTGGATGACAGCTGGTGTGCGTGGGAGGGTCAGCCAGTCAAAGTAGTGCCACAAGTAGAAACTGTTGATACACTGCGCACCATGCAAGTGAGTTAGGTCTTTTTTCCCACTGCTTATGTGATCTCCACACTTCTATGAATGCTTATCCTGTCAGATTAACTGCAGTAGTTTAAGTGTGTCCTTATATAGATAATAAAAGTTAAATTCAGGGCTAGGATTGGTTCTTAGTTGTGTTAAATGCAAATGTTAAATGGACTGTAGCATTTCTTGGCAGGATTCACCTCTACAATGGTAATTTCTCAGGATTGGATTTTTATAATAAAGAGATACTTTCAGTATCTAGTTGGGTGTTCAGTATCAGAAGTGTGGGTAAGACTTGAGAACTGTATGTTTTATTAATAAAGTTACCAGTCTCTAAGAACATGTGGTTGTTGTGTGGTTTCCACACACTAAAGCATTAAACCAGTTACTTTTGATCTTGGATGAATTGGGACATTTATCATTAAATTTCTGTGGAAGTTACTGGATGCTCAACAGTTCTGCAGGAGGAAATCTTTCCAGTCGTACTTTCCTTCATCCCAGGCCAACGGGTTCCCTGCCAGCAGTTCTGGTGTGCTCTGGCAGCTGAGCCAGCTGCAGCTCCCTGCCTTTCTGTTCTCATGTCCTTGTGTTAAGCTAAGTGAATTTTCCTTTTGGTATGTCATGCAGTTCCTCAGATCCCTACCATAAATGGGCTCTACTGTCCACAAAGAGAGTGACTTTCCATGTCACTTTGCCTGGCCTTGAGCATTTAGAGAGCTCTAGAAGTTACAGGCAGCTAAGAAAGTGACTCCTGTACATACTGCTGTTTGTAACGTGCAGATGTGTTACTTCTTGTTTGTCTGTTGTCCAGATTGAACAATGAAAAATAGCCTTTGATTAAGTGCTTAGAAGTTCATTGGACTTCTATCAAAGTATTTCATTCAGAAAGTGAAAGCAGCAGTAGATGAAATTTGGTTTGCAAATGGTATTCTGACATACATAAGTGCACATAAAACAGTGTCTGTATAAGTGTTTGTATGTGCACAACACTGTTTATTAGTTTTTTTAAATCCAAGCTTGAAAGGTTAGGAAGTAAAAAGTCCTTCAGGAAGATTGTGCCCGTGTTTGAGAAAAACCCACATTTTGATTGCTAACTAGAGAAAATGTAAGTTGTTACTTAAAAAATACTCATCAAGTAAAAGAGTCTCATCAACTCTTAAGGAATTTTGAGCATGAAAATATTCTTTGGGGATGAGGTATTGAAAATCAAGATGAAGTAGGTCCTGTTTTGAGAGTAATTTGTTGCAGATGTGTTGTCTGTAGTTTGAAATCAGCAAAGCTTAGTGCATGACTCCGTGCCACCGCAAAGACAGCACCATCTGTGACCATATGCTTTTGTAGACTTCTGCAATATCAGAGCTCTGGTTTCCAAAACTTATTCTTACATGTGGATTTTCAAAATCTGGGCAAATACTGTGTGATAAATCTGTGTCTTTCCCTGTTCAATAGTGGGCTTTTTTGCTGAAGTATATTGCCTTTGCTTCTTTGTTGGTTGTTACTTCCATGTGCTTTGAGAAAATATAATTACTTTTGCTTAGCTTTTGTTTTTGTGTCTAACTAATCTGAAGATAATTTAATACAGTGCTTCCCAAGCCTTTCCAGAAGTGAATAGGAGTGTATTCTTGGAAATGTGCTATGGCATTTGCCATAATGGAACTCTGCTCGCAAGATGAGGGTTATTTGAGTTTGTTTGCCAGCATCAACCATTTCTGTGTGCGGTAAAGATTTTTATGAATATTGACTAGAGAGGTCTTTCAAATTTTAGAATTTAAAAAGTAACTGATTGGAATCTTGTGATACGGAACATGTTTTTGTAGAGACGATTTTGTTCATAACAAATAGTGGTGTCTTGTATTCCTAGGTTGATAACCTCCTCCTTGTAGTCATTCAATCTGCCCACCTTGTGAGTCAGAGAAAAGCTTTCCAGCAGTCCATTGAAGGGCTCATATCTCTGCACCAGGAACAGACATCTAGCCAACCAATCATCGCCAAAGCTCTACAACAGCTAAAGGTAAGCAGTTTTCCAGATTACTTGTCAAAATTGATGGTGCTTTGCTCACTGATACGTAAAAACGTTGACTTGATTGCAAAGCTAATGGCATATTCTGCAACTGCAAGTTATGTGGTAGTCCTCTATGGACTTTACTTTCAGTACAATTTTCATTCTGTTTTTGCAAATGACTTGTGAGTGCATTTTTGAGCTATATTGGTGTAATCATTTCTACACTGGGTAATTGGGAAACAAGTCAATAATGCAAATGAAATATTCATAGCAACAGAATGAATACATCTTTGTATGAGAACATTATTGAATTGCACGTGTGTGATTTTATAAAACGAAATTCTGTCAAAATCAATGATCTGCAAGAAACAACTTTTCTTCCCATATTTGAAGATGGCAGCTTTGTGATGTGGGTAGTCTCTCTGTTTATTTTTGCTTGGCTTTGGCTTGAGGGTTTTTATATTTCTTTGCTGTGTGTGATGAGTTTTTCCTTTTTTTTTTCTTCCTATTTTTTTGTGGATGAGGGTTTTTTTCAGTGAGTTTGGGGTTTTTTTTCTTTTAAATTTGTTTGGGGTTTTTTGGAGGACTTAGAAAAGCAGAGATTTGTAGGTTGAATTGGCAATATCAGTTCCTTGTGTTCAGTAGAAGCTGTGTCCATATACCAAAGTGAAAATAGAACCAAAGGCTTGGTCACATTATTGATAGTAAAACTCATTTTCTCCTTTCTTGTCTGTGTGGTTTTGGTTGGATGTTTTTGTCTGTTGTGGGTTTTTTTGTTGGTTCCTCGCTCTCCCTTTCAATATCTTTGTTTTTGTAGTCAATCTCACGCAAGCAAACAAACTCGGTTCTAGTATTTCAGTTAATTATAAGACTTGAGTAGTGCAACTGCTTGAAAGTGTTTGTTTTTCCAAGACTGGATGAATTCTTGTGGCATTAAAGTACATTTTCATTCAAAATAATGTAATTGTTAGGTTCATGTTTGCCTCAGTCTTGTCAACTCTACGATGTAAATAACTTTTTGATCCCCCATCCCTTTTTGTTGTTACTCAGAATGATGCATTACAGCTATGCAATAAGATAAGCAGTGCCATTGATAGAATTGATCACATGTTCACATCTGAGTTTGATGCTGAAGTTGATGAATCTGAATCTGCCACTTTGCAGCAATACTACCGGGAAGCCATGATTCAGGGTTATAATTTTGGGTTTGAGGTAAGGAAATTAATTTAATCACATGTGTGTCTTATAGTTTTGGTAAGAAGCAATTGAAGTTTCTGGTTTTTGCATTGGTGTGAATAAGGTAACTAATAACTCTGTGGAAATACGAAGAACTCATAGAACCATAGAATTGTTTAGGCTGGAAAAGACCTTTAAGATAATCGATTCCAACCATTACCACAGCACTCCCAGGTCCACCACTGGCCCATGCCTACATCTACACGTCTTTTAAATACCTCCAGGGATGGAGACTGAGCCACTTCTTTGGGCAGGCTGTTCTAATGCCTGACCACTTTTTCAGTGAAGAAATTGTTCCTCGGATCCAATCTAAACCTCTCCTGGTGCAACTTTAGACTGTTTCCTCTTGTCCTAATGCTTGTTACTTAGGTGAAGAGACCAAAACCCACCTCACTACCACCTCTTTTCAGGTAGTTGTAAAGAGCAGTGAGGTCTCCCCTGAGCCTCTCTTCTCCAGGCTACAACCCCAGCTCCCTCAGCTGCTCCTCATAACTTGTTCTCCAGACCTTTCACCACCTTGTTGCCCTTCTCTGGACACACCCTAGAACCTCAATGTCTGTCTTGTAGTGAGTGGCCCAAAACTGAACACAGGATTTGAAATGTGACCTCACCAGTGCTGAGTACAATCAGTGCCCTGGTCCTGCCTGATTCTGATACAGGCCAGGGTGCCATTGGGCTTCTTGGCCACCTGGGCACACTACTGGCTCATGTTCAGCTGCTGTCAACAAGCACCTCAAGGTCCTTTTCCGCTGGGCAGCTTTTCAACCACTCTTCCCCCAGCCTGTAGTGTGGCATGGGGTTGTTGTGACCCAAGGGCAGAACTCAGCACTTGGCCTTGTTGAACCTCATACCACTGGCCTCAGCCCAGCGATCCACCCATCCAGATCTCCCTCCTGCAGAGCCTTCCTACCCTCCGGCAGATCAACACTCCCACTCAACTTGGTGTCATCTGTTAATTTGCTGAGGTTGTACTTGATCCCCAGGTCTAGATCATTGATAAAGGTATTAAGCAGGACTGGCTCCAAACCTGAGCCCCAGGGAACCTCACTAGTGACTGGCGATCAACAGGATGTAGCACCATTCACCACCACCCTCTGGGCCTGGCCATCAAGGCAGTTTTTAACACAACTGACTGTGCACCTGTCCAGGCTGTGAGCAGCCCTGGCAGAATGCTGTGGAAAATGGTGTCAAAGGCTTTACTAAAGTTCAGGGTACATGACACCCACCACTTTTCCCTGATCCACTGAGTGGGTTACCGTGTCACAGAAGGAGATCAGGTCAGCCAAATAGGACCTGCTATTCACAAACCCATACTGGCTGGGCCTAATCAGCTGGTTGTCCTGAACTTGTTGCTTGATGGCACTCAAGGTGATCTGCACTGGAACCTTCAGGCTGACATATCTCTGTTGCCCAGATCCTCCTTCCAGCCCCTTATGTAGATGGGCTTCACATTTGCTAACTTCTGCGACCTCCCAATTTTAGCAGAACATCATAAAAGAACTGTGTTGCCTCAGAAGTCTTAGGTGAAAAGAATTGGAAAACAACAGATGGATCTCTTAAGTCTGATAAATCTGTTAAATTAGCAATGCCTGGAACAACTTCAAGAACTTCATGATTTCAGGTGTAGTCTTGTAGGCTCTGCCTTTTAGATGAAATCAGAGTCATGGAATTGTTAAGGTTGGAAAAGACCTCCAAGATCATCAAGTGCAACCTTTGACTGAATGCCACTGTGCCCACTAAATCATATTGTAAAGTGCCATGTTTACTCATTTTCTGAACACTTCCAAGGGTGATGACTCCACCACGCTGTGGTGTAACTTGGCTTCTCACAGTTTTTCCACCCTAGAATAGCATAATGCTATAATATGAGACATTCCTTCAAAGTTGATGGTGGTTCTTTGATGCAGTGCATATAGCTTTTGAGTGCCCACTGTAGAGTACAGGTGAGGAAATGTGTTCAGAGGCTTTTAGTGAACTGTTGCACTGTTTGATTGCTATGAGCTTTGTAAATTTTTTTAAAGACTGTGTCATACCCTAACATGATAGTCTTACAAGAAACAGCTGGTTTTTGATTTTTAAATGTGCATATATAACTTCTTACCCCCTAATGTTACCTGCAATATGACTAAAAATAAAAACTACTTTGCAGTTCAGTCTCATTGCAGAACTGAGCGTTTATGTAGGATGTTTCTTCTGTTATGTGTACACAGTTAAACATCAGCGTGCACCTGGTGTGTGGACAGGAATGCAGTATGGCTTAGTGCTGCCTCTCACTGTAACACATTTTGTATCATACACTCTCCTTGATTTAT
>NW_008658685.1:41023-73757 GCF_000695815.1 Acanthisitta chloris
CATGATTTTGTCTAAGAACAGGATGTGATTGTTACTAGGCTGTCGAACTTTGTTGGCCTGCAAATGCTCTCCAGTGGATATTGCAAGCAGTACTTTTGTTCTTCTTCTAAATACGTGAAAAGTAATCTTTAGTTTCTTACAGTACCATAAAGAAGTTGTTCGTCTGATGTCTGGAGAATTCAGACAGAAAATTGGAGACAAGTATATCAACTTTGCCAGAAAATGGATGAATTATGTGCTAACAAAATGTGAGAGTGGCCGAGGCACTCGACCCAGGTAACAGCCAACTTGTTACTGCCATGGTAGTTTTTGGAAGGGCTGAAGGTTTGGGTTCAAAGAGTTGGAGTAAATGGACTTGATATCTGGCTGGTGGCCAGTCCCTAGGGTGTTCCTCAGGGCTCAATTTTAGGGCCAGTTCTTTTCATTGTTTTTATCGGTGATCTGGACATGGGAGCTGGGTACATACTAAATAAGTTTGCCAGTGGTACTAAATTAGGAGGAGCCATTCATTCTGTTGAGAGTACAGAGTCCTTACAGAGGGAACTTGATAGATTATGAGTGCTGGACAATAACCAACCAATGCCAGATTTTGCATGTGAGGTGCTGTAACCCTGGATATACATATAGATCAGGGGCCAAGGGGTTGGAGTGCAGCCCTTCAGAAAGGGATGTTGAGGTTGTTGTTGATGGTAAGCTTTGAGTCACCAATGTGCCCTGGAGGCAAAAAGGGCCAATGGTATCCTGCAGTGTCTGAGGTACAATATAGCTAACCAGTTGGAAGGAGTGATTGTACCACCATGCTTAGCATTAGTGCAGCCTTGCCTTGTGTACTGTGCACACTTTTGGGCTCCACAATCTAAGAAGGGCATCAGAATATTGCAGTGTGTCTCAAGAAGGGCAGTGGAGATGGTGAAAGGACTAGAGGGCAAGATGTGCTGAGGAGTTGTTAAGGATACTAGGTTTGCTCAACTTAGGGAAGAGGAGACTAAGGGGTGACCTTGTTGCTGTTTGCAACTTCCTCATCTCTCTGGAGGCAGGACGCGAGGAAGTAACTTGAAACTGTGTTAGGGGAGGTTCAGATTGGGTATTAGGAAAAGGTTCTTCACTGAAAAGGGTAGTCAAGCACTGGAGCAGACTTCCCAGGTCATTCATGGACCCAGGCCTGTCAGTGTTCCAAGAAGCATTTGAACTAAGCATATGGACTAAAACAGAGTTAAACTATGGTTTAACCTTTATGTTGCCCTGTATGAAGTCAGAAGCTGGACTCTGATGATCCGTGTGGGCTTCTTCCAACTCAGCATATCCTATGATTCTATTTATATTTCATAGGTTGCAGCTGTTAATCCTAGTAGGTCTAAGAGGAGGCAGTGGGGGAGAGCAAGTGACTGAAGATACAACTCTAGCCAAGTTACTTCTCTTACTATACCAGTCTAGGCCTTGAAACCACTAATGCCCAGTCACTGGTAATCAGATAGTCATGAAATCTTTGATATCCTTACAGTCTTGTTTCAGAAAAGACAATTTAGGCAGGGAGCATACTGGTTTGGCTTGTTACTCTGAAAGATATTAATGGGTGAGTTGATTATACTGAAGATATCATGTATAGGGGTTGAATAGGCCTGCTCACTTTATTTGTCATTGTCCTTGCTAAAAATCAGACTTTTTCTGAGTATAACAGGGCAAATGTATTAAAACAAGTTAAAATTTTTACCTTTTATATAAAAGTCCATTTTCTTAGAATTTGTCATACTTTCCAGTGGAAAAATAATTGTCATTTATTGTTCTTGGATCTGCTTGAAACTCTTATGATGACTTTCGGTGAAGAGCACTTCATTTTCTGTCTTTTCTTTTTCTTTGAGATAGATGGGCAACTCAAGGTTTTGATTTTCTTCAAGCCATTGAGCCAGCATTTATTTCAGCTCTCCCAGAAGATGATTTCTTGGTATGAAATAAGTTATTCTGCTTGTATTTATTTGTAAATGCATGAGAACCTACTAGTACATGTTTTCAGGGATACTTTTTATAAAACAATGTCCGAATACAGATGCTGTTGTGCAACAATTACTGTTGTTACCTCACTATTGATTCCGATACCTCTTCAGTTTCTAAGATTCTGAAGAGAGTAGGTTTATGACCATTGACAAAAATGTTTGCAATTTGCTGACAAGCTGCTGGTACTGTCTTGGAAGGCCATTTCCCTCGTGTCTTGGGAAAGTTGCCAACAGCTTTTCCACAGAGTCACAATTTGTAGTTGTCATAATGAATTTCTGAATGTAACCTTCTGAGGCTTCATTAACACCCAGAGGTAACTACATCCATGGGTATGAATACAAAATCACAGTTCTTTAAAAATATTTCTTCAGATTTTTTCCAATGGGAAACAGACTTTAAGGCATCTTTCTTTTGTTTGTACTGTGAAAAAAAATAGTAGACTATAACTGGCTTTTTTTGTGTGCTCTACCTTCTTCCTTTTCCTGTGGAAATAAAATTCTGAGAATTTATTTCTCTGATCTTGGTACACTACTACAGAGAAGCGAAAGCACAGTTGCCACAAAATAGCACAATGTGAGTTTCAGCATTATTAATTTCAAGATATGTTACGAAATGCCAACCCCATTAATCTTGCATAATACAGAAATGATGCAGTTTAGTCTTTTTTCACGTGTATTATTATCAGGAGATCCATAATAAGTTACATTCTAGTCCTGTTTGTGTTGCTGGGAAAGGGTTATCTGCCTTAATGACAGAGTTAAGCTTTTATTAGGAGTACACTGATATTTTCCCTTTAGGAAGTAGCCCCTCAACTTTAAACTCAAAAATTGCTTTCAGTTTCTTAGACAAACTGAACAAGTGGGAAAGAAACCCAAAACCTTAATTGCGTTTTTTTGCACCTTTTTCTTTCCTAAACTGACTTTCTGTTTTGGAGAACATTGCTTGAAGCCACTTTGATTAATTTGTATAGAACAAGTCACAGCATTTTGCCTAGAAATGTCTATGTCTTACTTAGACAACACCTTGTGTCATGGAAGAATGATAGTCTAGCTTTAAAGCTCTGCATTTCAAGCTGAGATTCTAGCTCTCTCTGTGTTGGTAAGATATGCCAGTCCCAGGCTAAACACTTTTTTAGTTTAGTAGTTCTTTTTTTTGTTATTCTAGCTTCAACTTCTTGTTCTTCACTAAGTTTTTGAATTTCTGGAAGAAATTTTGACTACTCTGAGTGATTGGCATTTAGCAGCAGCTTCCATTGCAGCTAAACCAAAGAGCATAATTTTATTGTTTGTTGTGAAGACATATTTTATCCCTGGTGTTCTGACAAGCAGATTGAATCAAAGGAAGATGTAATAACTTGCCCAGGGTTACCCACACAATGAGTAGTATGCCTAATAATTAAGCTCAAATTGCCTGAGCCCCAGTTCAGTGATTGTAACTAATAAAATCCCTTTTGTGGAAGTTTTGCTAATTTTATGAGGAGATAAAAGAAGTGAGTTTCTCTTAAGTATGCAGGTTTTATATCATCATACTTTCACCCTGTTTTTTGGGGGGTGTGTTTCTGGAGTGGGGAGAAGATTGGGCAGAGAAGGTTGTTACAGCTTTTTCTAGCAAGCTTGATTTTTAATTTTATTAACAACAGATATCTTTAAGTTCCACTAGCTTTATATTATGAAATGTTTCTTATGTCATTGTGCAGTTTGTATGGTTATGTAATTTTAAAAGGGCAAAAGGCATGACAAAACTAAGACTTCCTAGCTTTAAAAAATAAATCAATGAAGTCAAAACCTAATGCTGACACAAAAGTTTAATATAATAGATGAATATGGCAGTGCTTACTTGACGGGTTACCAGTGTCATTTTGTTACTGTGAGCTTTACCATATGACTCTCAACTCTTGTAGCAACACATCATAACTTCTTACGTTTGTCTTTTCTAGAGTTTACAAGCTCTGATGAATGAGTGCATTGGCCATGTGATTGGAAAACCTCACAGTCCTGTTACAGGTTTGTACCTTGGTAAGGCAGAAGTTACTGGCATTTGTTCTGGAGCTTTGCTGCTGCTGTTACAGATTCTTGGTTGTGAAGTACTTTTAAAATGCTAGAAGTACCAATAAAAGTATTTTTAAGCTTTTGGGGATTGTTCATGTGAAACCATTATTGCCTGACAAAGTGTAAATACATGGCAGTTTTACTCAAGAAATTTCAAAGCTTTACAGGTGCTTTCCTCTAATTTTGTCCTTGAATTCCTGTGAAGTCTTGCAAATCTTCTGGAAAATGGCTGCGATTTTTAAAGGTTCGGTAAATAAATGATTGTTACTTTAAGAAGCAGTTCCAGCTCCCAAATTTTCATTGTGGCACTGCAGATATTTACACTTCTGATGGACTTTCTGTTATTGAGGTACAGACAAGTTATACATGGAGACTTGATGATAGAGCTGTGGGTAATAGTTCTCCAGTATAAAATTTGTCATGGTGCAAAATGTATCTTTGGCATTAGAATCAAATCAAAATATCACATTTTTTATCTTGAGAAAAGGAGGTTTCCTCAGCTGTGCTTCCTTCTTACACATCCTTTTCTCAGCACTGTTTCTCTCTTGCTCCTCTCAAGTCCATTGTCTGGTCTAACTTTCAAAATATCATGCCATCTTTTTTCCTTTTTCCTGATGTCCACTTCCTGGACAGGCTTGATGGAAGAAGACATAGGGGAGGGTAATTGGGCAAGGGGAGTTTTTTTAGTATTTCAGGGAAGTTTCAGTTGTGATATAATTTTGATGAGAAAGTCTTATAGCCAAGACACTTTTTACAATGAAAGTCAGTCCAGTCCTTGGGAAAGAAGCTTAGTCTAAAATAATATTTAACCAAATTCTGTAGTGTGATGTAAAACCTGTGGGTTCCCTTTTGATACTGTTGTTGAGAGGGAGGCCGATTTTAGGTGAATCACTAGTATGATGATGTCAAAGTATTGAAACTTTTATAAATGTCATTGCAGATCACACAAACTAAATTGCTTGACAGCTTTTGTCTTGGAGGCATGGGGAGTGGGTGACACAGGTAGATGGTGTAGACTTGAACAGCTGTCTGAAACTTCAATACATGTGAAATAAACATAGCTAAACATAAACTGTATCCTGGCTGCAGATATTGCAGATACCATTCCTGTCGCATGATTAGGAGAAAAATAAGAATTCCTAGTTCTGTTTGCATACCACATTGAGGGACTTGAACCCATGGTGATCTTAACCGCTTCTCCCAGATGTGGGGATCCAGTTGTGTTCATGCTGCTGGGTAGCATAGCTGGGTATGTCCTGGTGTTTTATCCTGTGTTTCTGCCTTGTAAAACAGCCAGTCCACCCAGGTGGGTTAGGTTCTGCTCTCTGGATCACCTGCTAGTGTATTTGCAAATTATATTAGGACAACCAACACACCTTGCCCTGGCATCTTATACTTGTGCTGGTAGTGCCCAAGGCAGGAACTCAGCTCACCAAGATGAACCTTGCCTGGCAGAAAGTACTGACTCAGGGTTTGATGGGCAGTCAGCTGTCTTGTGATGTGACTGGCACAATATTTTTCTGACTAATTAAGGTGAAGTTGAGGAAAGGTGCTGCAGACTGCTCTTACAGGCACTGAATGAGCTAGGCATGAGGACAGTGATGGCTCATTTAGGTTTTGCCCTATGTCTTTGTATCACTTCCTTGGGGCAGACTGTCATGGGGGTCATTAGGATGGGTAAAAATACCTTATGTGGGTTTTTTCCACAGCTCATTTTACTTTCCATTGTTGTCTGAGAAAGCTAATTCTGATGCAGAGGGAACATAATAATGCTGTTTGGTTTTTTAATTATTATTTGTCTTGTTAATATTTATATTGTAACAAGATAATAAGTTATCTTTAACCTGTGAAGTTGAAATAATGAAGTTGTAGTTTTAATGGAGTATGTAAACATTTTCTAATTGCTAGTTTTTAATTATCTGGAGAGTTTTCATTATTTTATGGATGAGTTAAATGATACAGTAATATAAAAATACTAATACATACAACTGCTTTATTTAAAATTAGAATAATTTTTGTTGTTTTCTGAAAGGATAAGATAATACCGTCCAGCTCATTCTTAACTCTCTAAAATAAGAATTTGTTTTAATTTTGTCTTGAAATGGCCCTAACAGAATTTTCCTCACGTCTGTGTAAATGTGGTGCTGTTTTGTGTTTGCAGCTGTTCATCGAAACAGTCCCCGTCCTGTAAAAGTACCTCGGTGCCATAGTGATCCACCAAATCCTCATCTTATCATCCCCACGCCTGAAGGCTTCAGGTATCTAGCATTAGTACAGCATTCTAAACTGTTTTATTGTCTCTTGGCTGTGCTGTCAGTAAGTGGAGCTCCTTTTCTTTCCTGTTGAGAGCAAAGCAGATAGAAAAAATTAGCATGTAAGTGATCTAAACTTTATCTATGTGCTTGGAAGGACAGTACAGTTTCCTTTTCTTGCTGCCTCCCCCCTGGTTTTTATCGGAACATGCTTTCTCATAGTGAAGTCTTTCTTGTCTCCTTGTCTTTTCTGAAAACAATGTTTTGATGTAAAAAGCTTTAATTCAGTCAAAACTACTCATTAACAGGACTTCTGTTTCTTTCCCTGCTTTGAATATCTGTGTACGTGCCCGTGACAGTGCTTCCTGTAGTTTGGCATACCTAGAACTTAGAGATGTAGCATTCTGAAATATGGTGGCATTTCTGCATCATTACCAACCTGCTGTGAATAAGCTTAAAAACAATGGATGTTTTCTCTTGCCTTTCAAAGAGCTGACATGAGAATTAATGCAAAAACGGTTTAAAAAAAAATTCAAAATAAACATTGCCATGCATATTTTTACACAGAAGGCCTAATTTTTCAAGAAGATGAGAACACTGACAAACTCAACACCTGACATTTTTTGGAAGTCACTTAGCTGTTGGCAAAAATTAGTACAACTCTAAAGAATTGGGGATTTTTATCCTGAAGATTGTTGTTACTGTACGTATTGGCAGCCTGTGAAGCTTCTGAGACCCAGAATTATTCCACCTAAAAGTTTTTATTTACTTGAAAAGCTTTTAAAACCAGGCATCATTATGCACACTTTAAGATCTTACTTGAAAATGAAACTTTCAACTCCATGCATTTTTTTTTTAAACTGTTTCCTGAAGTTTTTCTTCTTGCCACAGCACGAGGAGTGTCCCTGGTGACGCACGGAGCCATTGCAGTGTTGCTGTCAGTCGCGCCGCTCCCGTCGGCAGCGACTCAGCTCAGCCCAAACCTGTCAGCAGTGCAAATGATACCAGGTAGCTGCGCTCCGTGACGTAGCTCTCATTCTACATACATCACCCATATAACTGTTTCCAGATACTCGCATCCTAGTAGATCATTTGCACCATGCTTTTCCCTCCCATCATGTCTTCCACTGGCTCCTTCATTCATGTTTGACTTGAGCAAAATCATGTGCCTTGGAAATCCATGAGAAGATCACTTTCAGATTCAAAATGTCTGAACAATGTGGTAGTTAAAGCATTCAGATTTGCTCAGTAGAGACATCCGTGAAATGAACATATGCCAGTCAGCTCATTGGTATAACTTCACTAAATAATTAGTATTGAGAACTAACACTTAGAATCATAGAATCACTTGCACTAAGACAACTGTAAGATGCAAATAAGCCCAAGGATTTTCTTTTTTTTTAATGTTAGCTAACAGTTTTGGTATTGTTATTATCTGCCATAAATATTTCGAAATACTAATAGTGGCAAATGAAAAATTAAATAAATGAGATTTGAGGAGGATTTATAAAAAATTTCTTGCTATACCTTTGGCTTATTAGAGTGGTGCACCGCAAACTTAATATGAAAGAAACCTTTCCTGTATCAGGATAGAAAACAGATACCACTCCTGTATCATCACAGGTGACTTTTTTTGACAGACCTATGTTCGTATCTTTCTTGTTTTTTGACCTCTGATTCAGCTCTCATGTTATTTCTTCTTCCCATACCACAGTCAGACCATTGACATGACTCCCAATTTTACTCTTTTTTTTTTTTTTTTTTTCCCCTGCACTTCTGACTGTGAAAATCCTGCTGTTCACACAGTGATTTTATCTTAAGGTTTATAAATAGCTTTCTGGATTCTTATTTCTACTGCAGAGGACCAAAAGTTCTCTTGGACAGAGGTTCATATGAATGGAGACACATATCTGACTGTATCACACACCTGTAGAGAAACAAAAGAAGAGGTAGTGAAGGAACAGCAGATTGATGACGCCCAGCGTGAACTTAGATATGACTTGGATATGAATAATTTTTTGTTAAATAATTTTCAGTTGTTAGCCAGCAAACCATCATTGTTTGATTTGTTACCAGATGCATAGCAGAGGCACTTATTAAGCTGTTAAGAGGGAAGTAAGTTGTCACTTTTAATATAAAATCTTTCCTGCAAGTGTTTTCAGTTTATTTTTATGCTAAGATTTGACTTTCACCCTACAGAAGCCTCTAGTTGTACAGCTTGTGAGTCTGGGCCTTTTTTTTTTTTTTGGGGGGGGGGGGGGGGGGTTTGAAAATGAATCCTGAATTTTTGTCATTCAAACTGCATATATGTATTGTCTGTCCTTCATGCTTCTGTTTAAAGCACCTTGTTGAAAAAAACAAAGCAGGCAGTACTCTACAGTATTTGAATAGTCCTTTCAAGTAAGTAACATTCTAGTGAATTTTCACTGAGAAGTTCTGGCAGTTTTATAAGCTCACAGGGTGGTGGTTAATTAGTGTTATGATTTTGAGAATGCAGAACTTGTTCACTTGATAGTTAGTCTTTTTGCAGCATATGAAAGGGATTTTTTTCTTGAATATGTACAGCACTTCGAGCCAAGGCATATTTTTAAGGTTAGTTAATTTTTCAAGAGGGAGATAGGAGGTGAGTTTTTAATCCTTGGTAGGCTTTGTTGTGATTTTATGCCACTGAATGCAACTGTCAGGTTTGTAATTTGACACACTTGAATACAATGGTATATTCTTTTAATGTGTTCTCTATGTTTATCCTGCACAAATACTGATCAAAGTCTGAAGGTTGGCATTTGGACATTTTGTCAAGGTCTAGAAGATAATCATTAGGAAGGAAAGAAATAAGTATTTTCTTAGCTGCAATCAGATGCATATTGCTTCTGGATTGTAACATGAAAGTTGCTGTGACTGCAGCATTTTAGTCAAATTACCTAGGTTTGTTTTTCAAAGACTTGTATTTTTCTTAGAACTCTCAGCTTTTATTTCTCTGATGGTTGCTCATAAAATTTCGCATGATTTTATCTCTTTTATGCACTGTCTGGATTTTTAAAGTAGCATTTAATACCCTGGATGAGATGAGAAGAATTTGAGGAAAGAAATTATTAAAACAGAGAGAGACTTTTGAAGGTTGTTGGGGTTTTTTTAGGAGTTTTGTTTATTGAGGAAGGCAAAATATTGCAACATAGTATATTTCTAGAAATGTTTTTTTTTTAAATGTAGTTAAAGTTGCAAAGTTTTAACACATTGCAGTCTTAATTATGGATTTCATTTATTTGTGCTCCAAAAGAGAAATGGGATCAAGGAAGTGTTTTGTGTGGGGTTGTATTTTTTGTTGTTGTTGGGGTTTTTTTAATGCCAGGTTTGGAGTCCAGTTGCTGGAATAGCACAAAGACAGAAACTTTATACACTGTCCAGAAACTCTTTAGACATTTAGGGCATGATTATAAGTGTTAAATATCTGTTAAAAATTGAACATAGGAATTTTGTAAATAAGTCGTACTGGGCAGTGCATAGTGCACAAATGCCACCATAACTCTAGTGAAGTTTTTCTTAACATAAAAAGGAAAAAAAATAAATTAATATAGCTAGAAATTAAAATCCAAAGCAGTGATACCTGGTTGTTTACACTGAGCTTTCTGGCAATTATACATTTACAATGAGTTCATGCGAATAACCTTTACAGATGTTCAATTTCTGAGCTAGCTGAGGTTATTTTTCATGATATTATATTTATTCAGGGCTGGAGCCAAAATTTATCAAGTGTTCTTCTCTTTTACTCTACTTTTTTGCCTAATAATGTGCATACAGTCTTTCTGGACACAAGTAATAAAAAAAAGATCTGGGTAACTAAGATGGACCTGAAATGGAGTTTAGACACCTGCATTCGAAGCTGTGGTGCTTAAATCCTCTGTTCAGCTGCTGTCTCATTTTAGAGGTGATTTAGCTTTGCTTGGCTTTAAGCATTTTGTGCATCAGCAGTTGTTGCTCTGTGTGTGCTGAGGACCACCTTAGCATTCTGCCTGGTTAAAACCTCAGCTTCCTGAGGAAGAATGAGGATTTTCACTAGTTCAGTGCCAGTTCCTGCTCAAACCTAGTTGGCAGTAGTGGGGAGTGCAAATCAAACGTTGTATGGAGAACATTTGCATGGGAATAGGCTGTTGTCTTTGTTTTGTTTTCTCGTTTCTCTTGACTATTATTAGGTAATAATCTGATACAATTTAGAAGCAACTTAAGTGCTGTAGGAAAGTCCTTTCATAGGTGTGTGCACTTTGTGCTGCTGGTTATCTTTCTTGTTTTGTAGCTGTTAGCTTTCAGTGAAGGATTTAACAATGTTGCCACCTTTCCAGTAATGTTTAGCTCATACCTCTAAACCATTTCTTTAAAGGAGACATCAGTCACCATTCTTCCTCATCATGCTTTAAAAACTGAAAGGGATCCTCGTCCAAAAGGGAGTTATGGTAGAAAGTCTTTCATGAGGAATTTATGTCTGTAAAACATGAGCGATTTGGTCGATGTCAGGGGCTGGAGAAAGGTGCCTGAAGATCTAAGGATTTAAGTCTCATTTCTCTCAGTATTTTTTGCCTTTCTGTTCCGCATGCTTATTCATCTGGCTCTTATTCTGAGGCAACTAATTCTACTCTGTGCTGTCTGGAAGAACTAGAGCCTCTGAGCAGTCAAACTGCTTCATTTAACAGAGTCCTTCTGTCAACTAACTTGTGTTTCTTCCCACTAGTTTTGACTTAATGACTGTGGACTATGAATGCATTTGCAGTGCAATAGGCACAGATGAATTCAGTTACCACCTTTCATCTGATAATGTGGCTCACATTATCCCCAGATGAATCACTTCTGATTGTATATCTGAACCTGGCACAAGCTGTATCCTGCAGCAGCTGACTTAGTAGTTGGTTACAATTCATGAAAATGGATTGTGTTGTTATGGGCAAGGAACAGTTTGAAGTAGTTTATACTTTGGAGGCTTAGGACTTATTCATAGAGTGGCTTAAATAAAATCATAGAAAAAGTTTTCATTTGGGGGGAAATACAGCATAGGGTTTTCAGGTTCAGTTCCTTTCAGCATCAGTTTCTCTTTCATGTTGCTTTCATGGTTCATATCCTGGACTTCAGAGGTTCTGCCTCTTTCAAACTGCAGTTAAATTAGCATTATGCTAAATAAACACTAATGACAAGTTAATTAGCATGGTGGCTCTTTTTAACAGGGGTTCCAGTGTCCCTGAAAATGATCGACTTGCTTCAATAGCGGCCGAGTTGCAGTTCAGATCCCTTAGTCGTCACTCCAGTCCCACTGAAGAAAGAGAAGGTAATTGTCACAGTAACAAATTGTGACCTTAATGTGCAGATGGTTTATGTCATTAATGTATTTCTGTTCCCAATACCCTTTCCAAAATTTTTTAAACATCTTCCCATTCAAAACTCTTTGATTTATAACTTTTAGGCTTATATGGTCAGAGTAAGTTCTTCTGTTTTCAGACATATCCACTATTCTCTGACCTTTCATACTGTTTCTGAGTTGTATCTGAAGGGTTTTACTGGTGTCTTACTAAGTTACAGTGTTCAAAATAAAGTTAGTAATGATTGCTGAATTCTATATACCCCATTTGACAGTCAATTCTGAAACAGTGTTAATGAGGCATGAACTGGACCCATCAGGATAATGAAATGTTTTCTATCCAGTTCTTTATCACCACAGTATTCATATTATGAATATTTGCTGTTATTTTTGAATCCTGGAGGACGGGACAGTGTGTGTGACTCCATGTCCTGATCAGGACTCCTCCTTCAGGTTTCCCCAGCCCCTGTATATGTGTGTTTATTGCAACAAATACCTTGAAAAATTAATTTTGCAAATTAAGAGGAAGAACAAAATCTGCAGCAAAGTAGAGTTAATATTGTGGTCATCCACACTGGATTTCAAAGAGGGAAATGGCTTAAAAAGTTATATTAAGAGGTGTGGGGGATTTTTTTAATATTTGTTTGGTATTCAGCAAATATTGAAAATATTGTCTGCCTTGTGCTTAATCCATTTTTAATGCATCGGTATGAACAGAAACCTGGCTTAGGTTGGAATTGAATACAGGTCTTATTCTAAGGAACTTCAGAAAATGGTTTTCATACAGATATCTTGCACATTTGATTCTGAGTTCCTTGGCTTGAAGTGCTTCCGTCAGTTGTGGAAGGAGATCTGTGTTTCTATATAAGTTAAATTCTATTTCAGAATAGCTTTTGTAATTTGTTTTCTGAAGAGAAATCATTTTTCAGTTCAAGAGCATACATTGCTGTACTTGTAGAGTGTATTAGTCCTGATACGTAAGATCTCAGCTTCTGATGAATATAGTGGCATAATCCTTAGTATGAGATAAAGCTACTTTTGCGCTCACATTATTATTTCCCTAGAGCCATTGTATCCAAAAGGAGATTCAAGTGGTTCATCCCGGCGGAGCTGGGAGCTCAGAACATTAATCAACCAGACCAAAGGTAGGTGTTTAGGAGACACTATAATCCAATGTCTGTTAAACTAAAGCTGTACTCAAAGGGTGAGTTTTATTGCTGATTGTGAGAGGTTTTCACAGCTTTCTACACAGGAAGGGGGAAGAAATAAAATCCTGATTGCAGGTATGTGATACTGCTAACAAAATCACAAGGTGGAATTTTTGAGGTAGGAGTAACTAAAGTTCAGTAAAGTTGATTCTTTCCAGTTTCTGAAAGATACTAGCAGTGTTCCACAAAATGTAGTACATTTGTTACTATTCAGGAATCTGAGAAGTTTGCTGTCCCTATTCAGTGCCCATTTATGAGCTGCATGACAGTAGGAAGCACTTCCGCACTCCCCAAGATCTCTGGAATCTTGGGATTTTCTTGTTTTGGATGTCATAGCAGTAAGTGATCCCATACTGTTTCCTAAATTCAGGGCTGTTATGGGGCCCTTTGCTGTCTGTCCTGCTGCTGATTTTCATGAAACTTGAAGTAACTCGATGACTTCAGACACTCCTGTACTGTACAGATATATACGTGAAGCCAATTGCATGTATTGTGGCACGGTGGAACCTTGTGGAACATTAGAAAAAAATTTCTGTCACATTAAGAACTGGTCTCATTGTGTGGCTTAGACTGAATGCAGGGAGAATTACAATTTTTTCCTGAAATCTAGAAGCCTTTATTTTTTGTTAGGATCGTAATCACTGAAAGGAATGGAGTTTGTTTAGACAAGAAAAGAAGAATAAGGGAAAACTTGAAAATTTCTAGAGGAGTGCTGTAATGGGATCTGTTTTTACTGTCCACTGGCAATAAGAAAGAAGTTTTCTAAGAAACCTCTCATATCTCTGTAGAGCAAAACCTTATCTGTCCTTTCCTTAGCACTCTTAATGACCCTAACATGCTTCCATTAGCAGAGGTTAGTTACAGGTCAGATGCAGACAAGTGTGTTGCTTTTCAGACATTTAATTTCTCTGAGTCAAGTAACAGATGATTAGAAATGTAGCAATATTTTCTTTTTACCTTAGTTCATATGTGATTGTTAAAATGTTTTATTATTTCCCTATATCTTAAATTAGCCTCAAAATATAGTTTACTTTTAACTCGGGTGGCTCCACAGGATATCCAAAGGCAGCAACATGTAACAGTGAATATTTCTCAATCAAGAAATTGTTCATCTCTTTTTAGACACTGCTTCCAAGCAAGCACCAATGGAAGCCGTTCAAAAGTCTGTTCAGTTGTTTGAAGAAAGGAGGTACAGAGAGATGAGAAGGAAGAACATCATTGGCCAAGTTTGTGACACACCGAAATCTTATGATAATGTCATGCATGTGGGTTTGAGAAAAGTGACTTTCAAGTGGCAGAGAGGAAACAAAATTGGTATGTCCATTATACTTTGATTTGTCAGGCTAAAATACCAAACTTAGTGTTTTTGAAGGAAGTCTAAGACTATCTTTTGAAACTTATGTCTCTGCATAGGTAATATCAGCTTTAGTGAAATCAGAATATTAAAATATAAGTAACTGTTGCAGCTAGGATTTTCTGAATGTAGAACTTCACTGAAGTTTTCATTGGTCAGATAACAAGAAACAAAAGAGAAGGATTTGGTTAGGACAATTATTTAGATATAATCCTACAATTCCTGCATGTGTTTAATCCTATAAAAGGTTTGAGTTCTGCATTTGGAAGAATCAGAAGTACTAACAGAAATTAGCTCAAACTTTGGGATTTATTTAATTTATCAATCCTACTGTTGTTTCCCTCATATCTGATCATTGTTTAGTCTCTGGTTTGGGATTTTGGGGGAACATCCTTATGTTCGTGAGAATTTTCATTTCAGCCCATTAATGTAATGTTTTTACTTTTAGTCAGCTTGAGTTCAGGTCTGTGAATGTGATGTTGCAGGTTAAAAGCTACTTGAGGTTTTAGTTTAAAATAAAGAACATTGACAGGCTGTTTTCAGTGATGTGTTCTTACTGCAGTAGATGTTCCTGTTGCTTATTGAATGTAGCGTACTGAATTTTTCTTATTTTAATTCTGCAGGTGAAGGCCAGTATGGGAAGGTCTACACCTGTATCAGTGTTGACACTGGAGAGCTGATGGCTATGAAGGAAGTGAGTACTGTGTATACAGGAATCATTGCTGCTCTTGGTGTTTTTCTAAACCACGTGTATGATCTAGCAGGCATTAAGGTTTTCTGAACACTGTTAGCTACCTGGGAAAGGATGGGAAGACAGATTGTTTCTTCATGTAGCCACAGCTGCTGTTACCACTTTTTCCTCCTTAAGTTGCTTAAGCTTTTTCTTTTCAGTTTATAACTTCCAATTTAAGCATATGTAAAATGGATTAGGAGATCTTTAATAATTTTGAAAGATTAGTGAAGACTGTACACGAATTTATATTTTATTTTGCAGTGTTTCTTCTCACACTTTATTGCGTTTTTCTTCATTCCTTAGAGCAAAAGATAGGAAGTGTGACAGCAGATGTTTTTCAGCTTCTCCTGTAGTTTAAGTGAGCTAGACTGAGTCACAAAGCTGTTGACTAACCTGGTGGGTACAGAAAATTAATTTTCCGGATAGAAGTAGTAAAGCTGTGTAGGCATGAAAATGGATTTACATCACCTTGGTTTTGTTTTTTTTTCAAAAAAGCATTTCTACATCTTCAGGTGACTGAGAGCATCAAGTGTTCGCAACAGCTTCTGTGGCAGCCATTGGATGCTGCAGCTGTTACCTTTTATGGGGCAGTTCTTACACACACACAGTATATGTGACCTCCAAGGTGTGGGAAAGCAAGACTGGGCTTGTGCTTGACTTTTTGAACCAGTCATTCACTCGCCAACACCAACACTTCCAATTTTGTTGCATGTTTTCCCTCCCAATGAAATGACATTTTTTTCCTCCCGTCGGTAGTACTCAGTTTTTGGAATTCAAAGTTGCTTTCTAGATGCAGGTGCTTTTTACAGATTTGCTCTTTAGCAGAGGCTCAAATAAATTTATAAATAAAGCTTTACTTGACAGACATCTCATTAGTAGGCTAAATACAGGCTTAAATGCAAAAGCTGTTTGCAACTTCCAAATAAAAGGAATTTCAGAATTTCTTATAATAATAACTTTGGATAAAATTAATTTACTTACTTTTATACTGATTAAAACCACTGCATTCCCCCTGCCCTTGCCCGAGGATTTCTTCAGATTCTACTGTTTTAACCACAGTGTCATGAAAATCCCTTCAAACTGTAGTGGACAAGCTTTACTACAAATGTATAGTCGTGCAACTGTGTATTAGGAAATACATGAAATACTTGAAGGTCATTTGTCACCTTTGTGCAGCCTCCATATATTTAATTTTACCACTCTTTGAGTACAGTCGTGGAACTCTTATACAGAACAAAGAAATCATAACATTCTAGCAACCAAAGGCAAAATATGTGCATTTATTTCTTTAGCAGTTGTCCTGCATTTAATTGATGAAGCTTCTGCCTTCTGTCCAGTATGGTAAAAGTGGCACCTTCTGTAACTTGCTGTTCATTTTGCTTAGCTTTGTGTGATTAGAAGCTTTAAACCAGTATTTCAGAAGACTCAGTAATTTTTTTTCTTCCATGAACAATCCATCACAGCATATTGTAGAAGAAGTAAAGCAAACCTGTTTCAGTCATCAAAAACTCTATGATTGCATTTGTTCCATGGCACATCTGTTCTCTGTGACTGCCTTATTCTCAGTGAAGAATCCCTCAAACAAATCCCCTAGACACAGTACAAGAGAATCTGAAAGCAACATCAGTGAGAGTTATTATTCAAGAAAGACTAGTTGCCAGGCATTTCATCACCAGATATTCTATCTACCACATTTAAGCTAGATGGCAAGCTCAGAAGAGATACATATATGTACACATTTGTATGTTTATGCATTTAAGTAACAGGATTTTGCTCTTGTAAAGTTTATACATCATCATAGTTGTATGTAATTTTGCAAAAATAGTTTAATGTGCTTTTTTTGGTTTAAATTGGAGGATGGAGGGCTGGTATTTTGGGGCTTTTCATAGGATGAAGCTATTAAAAAACAGCTTTTTTTGGCTGTTTTCTTGGGTTGTGTTTGAGTTTAGGATGGGTTCTTTGCTTTTTTTGGTTCCTTAGTAAATTGAAATAGTAGCAAATAATGGCAAGTCTTCTTGCAGATAAGATTTCAACCTAATGATCACAAAACCATCAAAGAAACAGCTGATGAACTGAAGATTTTTGAAGGCATCAAACACCCTAATCTGGTTCGTTATTTTGGTGTGGAGCTCCACAGGGTAAGAAAACAGAAATTGTTGGGGCTTTTTTATAGGTCAGAGAGAAAATTTTAAGAACCTTTTGTATTATTGGAGGTTTTACTGAGAACATTGTAGTTCGTCTTAATTGGTTATCTCTGTGAATTGCAGTGTGTCTTTTTTCCTCTGAATATTGAGATCTTGGAAACATAGTTTGGAGGGATTTTTTGGAACTGGTACACAAACAGAGATTAAGTGAATAGAGTGAGTAATGCTGGAGCTATTCTGTGGTGCTCCTCTGTTGAGCTGCTCTAATAGCAAGCTACATCATACATGGTATGGTAATTCTGTGTGTAGATAAAGACTAGGCAGTCTAAAAACTGTCACTGTTCACAGAAAAGGTTGTACTGGTATCATATTGATTTCTGGAAAAAGTTTGTGTTGATGTTTAAATCTTGATGCCAGATAAGTATTGGAATTCAGCTAACATCTCTTCAGAAAGAAAAAATGTTTTTTTGCTTTTCTTATGGAGTTGGATTTCAGAGCTGCATGCTGAGATATCCAGCTTTTTATTACTCTGATTCCCATGCTCTTCCCATCTTCCCCTGTGAGTCCTGTTCTTCCCGTATCTCTACCCACTGAGGTGGGAAGGGAGCAGGGTGCCTGGGAAGTGCTGCGTGTACTTGACTGATCCACTCAAAATTAATGAGCTGATTTGCTGACCCATGGCTCGTTTAGAAGGGGACAAAGACTCTGCTTTCTGTCTGCATTTTTCTACTTGGGGACACAACTTTGGGTGCCTGTGCCACTGAGTCATTAGTTTCTCAGACTAACTTCTAAGAGCTTAGTGTCTTTGCCATCTTTTTACAGTAATTGAGTCTGGCTGAAATGGGCTGGTCTTGGAGACAGTGGGAGTGAGGACCTAACTTTTCCGTAAAGTGTGTTAAGAGTTGGCATGCTTCTTCAAGCCACACAAAACAACATTGCCCATCCCAAGCAATCAACACATGATACTGCAGGAACTGGGAGGGGGGACCAAGCCCAAAACATCTTTTCTATTTTTTTCTTGTTTCTAAATAAACAAGGAATAGTTTTGGATTTCTGTGTAATATACCTGCAAGATTTCCAAATTAACATATGCAAGATGCCAAATTAATGTATTTTTCTATCGCCAAATAGTGTCACTTATGTACAAATGATGCAGAGAGACATGTCATAGAAATTTTCCCATAGCTGGACATATTAGGTTGCAACATACCTGAGAGAACAGAGTTCTGAAGAGATGATTTATTAGATATTCCATGGTAAGAGATGCTTCCATTAAAACATTGCAAGATACTTTGATTACTCTTTGCATGAACATTGAAGGATGGAAGGAAAACTTGGTTCTAATTCAGTGTGTAAAAAAGCCAAAGTCTAAAAAATTACACCCAATCAAATCCGGTTTGGTTCCCACAACAGGAAGAGATGTACATCTTCATGGAGTACTGTGATGAGGGCACTCTGGAGGAAGTATCAAAACTGGGCCTTCAGGAGCATGTCATTAGGCTCTACTCAAAGCAAATCACGATTGCTATCAATGTACTACATGAACATGGTATTGTTCATCGAGACATTAAAGGTAATGTTAACCCAAGAAGGTAATGTTGTGGTTTCAGTGTTGTAGATGAGAGTGGGGGGAGGGATGGGGGAACATATCTGCAGATTTAGTGTGCATTTTCTATACAGCCATTAAATGTATAAAGTCTTCAGCTGATTTTTCAGTTTACAAATTATTTACTAGTTACATGCTCCTTTTTTGAGTGTAGATCATAAAAAATGTTCACAACTGTCATTTCAAACTCATAAATTGTGCCCATGATTTATATCATTTCTCTAGAGGTTGTTAAGATTGTTGGGGATTCGTCCAAGCTCATTTGCTAGTCCTTGCATTTTTAGGCATAATATACTGAGTTACCTAATGCTGTTTTTCTTCTCGTCTGTGCAAATAACAGTGATGTTTCTGGAGCTGACAAGCAGTGTGCAGTGCTAGAGTTGTGCATCAGAACTTTCCCTTGTGATTCCATTTTTCAGAAGACTTTTAGGATTCAGATGAATGGTTGATTAAACATAATAATAAAACCCTTGTTAAAAGAATCATAGAATCATCATAGAATCATAGAATTTAAAGGGGTTGGAATGGACCTTACAAATCATTTAGTCCCAACCCCACCTGCCATGGGCAGGGACACCTCCCCACTAGATCAGGTTGCTCAAGACTCAAAAGACGTTAAAGGGATATAAAAAAATTACTTATCTAGTGGTTTTTTCCATGCATTTATCTTCTCATGCCTGGCTGTCAGCATTTGCTTACAAAATGACCAGACTGGAACTACAGTGACCAGAGGGGGGTTGGTTTTGGCGTTTGCTTAAGGCACCCAGTGTCAGTCCTCATTTCAGGTTCATTTTTCTTTTTCTGTACCTTCCAACAACATCCTCCATGTCTAGTTGTCTTGGTTTTGTTAGTCTGACATATTTGCTCACCAATGGCAGAAACTTAACGGAAGGTAGGGGAAGCAATGCACACAATATGCCCTGTGAATGCTCATTTTATGACAAGGCAGTGCAACCCAACGATGCTGGGTTTCTATGTCCCTCTTGCTCACAGGGTTTTGAATCACCGCAGCAATGTAGGAAGTTCCCAGTTGCTCTTGGTCCTTTGGCCTCGTGCTTCTCATTTGGGAAAAGACCTATCTACGATCCAGAGGCCTTCCACCCAGGTAGGCCACTCTTGAGTCAGTTTTGGCTTTTTTTTCCCAAGAAAACACTTACCCTCACTCCCATTCCCCAGCAGTCTTACCTTCTCTTGTTCTCCTTCCTCACCAAAGGTTTCTCTCCAGTTGTGGATTTCCCTCTGTGCTTTCCAGTGCCCTCCTTGCCCATTTCTTGATCGTTCCACATCCAGGTTCTGCTTGTCTGGATTACTTTCTCCTGGAAGCTCGTTGTGATCAAAAGCCAAGGCTGGCTGACAGGGATTTCTTTTGTGCTGCTCAATGTCATTGCTGATTTCTGGATATGTTTCCAAATAGGTCTTCTGGTCTCCAGGGAAATGCGTGAAGCAAGCAGAACTGTAACGCTGTGTTATCTGAGGACATTTCTGTTGCAACAGCTTCCCCATGTCATATGTTGGGGTGTTTCATGAGAGGAACAGCAGCTATAAGCAGAGGGTCAGTGCAGACACATCTATGTATAGACCTTCCTGAAACTTAGTGACAGAATATGAAGACAGATCACAGAGGATATTTTTATAAACATACCTGATGTTACATGGGAAATCTTTTGCTCTCTGTCTTCTTTCATGCTAACATTGCATCCCCAAGTTTTCAGGCTAACAGCGGTAAAAACAGTGGGTTTAATTCTGGCTCTTGTGTAGACAGGTACTCTTTTTATTTTATAGGGAAGAACAATATGTCATTCAGACAATTAAAACTGCTTTCCTATGAAAATCTTGCTGTCAGATCACACTAGACCTCACATGGCCAGTTTCCTCTAGATCTGTTTCTTTTAGCAGCAGATAAACAATTACTGTAAGAATTGTTTATCTCTGTCCTGCAGCTGGTGTCTGCAGGTACTTTGTGCTTAAAAATGGTCTTTTGCTTAGTAGTGTCCCTTTGTGCCACCACTGTCTTTCAGATGGTGTTGTGGCATCCAGCTCCATGAGGGTAAAAGATGAAACAAGATACAGCTGCCAAAAACCTTTCTCAACCTGTAGTTGTGAGCACACACTGAGGGTCACATTGGCTGGTTGTTACATTTGGCAGCACGGCTTTTGCTTAGTCTGCATCAGTCTGAAAAGTAGGTGATGCTAGTATGTAGCTGGAGATAGTCTCTTGGGATACCCTTCTAATCTTTATTCTGGGTATTGAATTTTATTGCCTGTGGCTAAGGCCAGTCTCCTTGGTTAGAATTACTTCACTTTTTGTAAGGAAACTGGTCTGTGCAGTGATTGAGAAAGATGGAATATGTAATGCTGAAGGGAACCTCTGGACACCTCTGGTTGAGCCCTCTCTTCTGACCAGGGCCAGCCTCAGTACCAGATCCAGTGTCAAATTAGATCAGATTGCTCAGGACATTGTTTAACTGAGATATATGTGTATCTCCAGGGATGGAGATGGCCTTTTCTTTGGGCCGTGTTCCAATGACTGACCTCTCCCCATTGTGAAAACCTCTTCCTGATACCTCCCTGGAATTTGCAGAGGTTGTTGTTGCATGTGCTGCCCTATATAATTTCACAGTGTGCCTTTGAGGAAAAAGTCTGTTTCCATAGTCTTGCTATCCTCCCATTACACAGCAGAAACCAGCAATAAATTACACACAATCCCCCAGGCTTCCCTTTTTCAAGCTAAACAAACCCGTTTTGCAGCCTCTCCTTGTGCACCAGCCCTTTCACCACCTTGATGTCTCTCTCCTGGGTTTGCTCTGGTATGTCATTGTCTGTCTTGTACTGGAGAGCCGAAAAACAAGACACAGCACTTAAGGTGTGGTCTCCTAAGTGCTGAATTGAGAGTAGTTAATCGGTGAGGCCATGCCTGGTGTATTCTGTCCAGGAGAGAAGGGCATATTCCTGGACTGCATTTTCAGCATGAATGCAGAAAATTAGGGGATTGTACCTGAACTGAAGCTTTAGTAAAGCAGAAACCTGTGAATAAGGTGCTCCAGGCCAAAAGGTCTTAATCAAACTGATACTATGTTATTGTCCTCTTGTTGACTTTGTTGTTAGCTCAAAACCTGTGCCATTCCTGTCTTCCTGATCAGCACAAGTGAAGGGAAGGTCATTCAACAAGAGATGAAAACCAGGAGATATTCAACAGGACACTATGGGCATGTGTCATGCTTTCTAAGAGACTGAGTAAAAGAGGATGCAAAACCTGATTTTTCTTGTCAAAGAGTAACATTTGGCCTGCTTGTTTCTTGAATGAGTTTGGCTGCTGCACTGGTTAAGCTGAGGAATGTCTATAAGCTGCCTCTTTTTCTGGAATTATGCCACAGCCTTTAGTGGGGCTTTTGGTACTACTCCTCACACTTGCAAGATTTCCAGCAGCACCTGTAGACTATCATGTTAGTGCAGTTTTCACTGTGCTTACTGTGGAGCTGATTAGGCAGAGGTGCAGGGTCTGAAACTTGAGTTTAAATCCTTTAGGTTGTGGCTAGTGTTTTCTCTAGCAGGAGTACAGCTTTTGGCATTTGCTCTTTGTTTGCAGTCTGCCCAGAAGGTCTTACAGTATAACAGCAGGAGGGCTGTGCACAACTGGGCAACCTCTTGCCTCTGCCAATCATGTCCAGTGAAGATGCTTTTGATACTGTATGTGTAGTGGGAGAGGAGGAACAGATTGGGGTTTGGTGTCTTTTTGTTGTTTTAGTCATGGTCTCTGGTTTTACTTTCCTAATTAGCCATGCAGATGTGATAGGAATTTTATTATGTTTCCAGTAGCATTAATTGTCAAAGGTATAAAGCATCAGGCATCCTCAAAGTACTGCCCTTGTGTCTCATGTTCTCTTACCCAGGTCCTGCTGGATTCTGTGCAGGTTTCTTTTAGCAAGAGGACCCTTTTTTAAAGACTCCTTCTAGAGGCTGGTCTTGGCTTCTGAACAAGCAGCTTACAAAACAGAGGCTCCTGCAGAGGACACATCAGTGTAAGCCTTGTTCAGCTGACAGAAAGTGTCAGCAACATGAGTCTTCAAGTGCTCAAGTGCTGTCTCTTTCTTCTTGGTGAAACTTTGGTTCGGTGCTTTGTTCTATTTGATAGTTGCAATTTCTTTGGGGAAAAAGGCTCACAGGAGCTTTCATGGTAACTCTTATGCTAAATTGTCATTACTCTTTATTTAAAGGGGCAATCTTAATTTGAAAGACCTTGGAAGTAGGTTCTGAACTGTAGATTCAGTCAGAAGAGAGATCCTTGCTCTTCAGCCCTGCCAGGCTCTACTCACTGCAGTAGTCAGAAACTGCTTCATAGCCTTCTGTGAAATTTCATATTCCTTTCTTGGGGAACAGGCAGAGAAGTTTCCAAAACATCCTTGTTAAAGTTTTTGCTCTTGATGGCCATTTTTCCTAAGCTCTTTGTGTGGGCTAAGTGCACCTACTTCTATGTGACAAGCAACTGCTTGAAAATCATTAGAGAAGCTGTTGGCAGTAGTTCAAAGGAAAAAGTAGCTGTCACTCTTCTAGTGCATCACCAATGCTTAGTGCCCCATCAAGCTGCCTTCTTGTACTGCTTCACTGTTCCTGGATTCTCCTTCATTCTCTACCTAGCTCCATTACTTGTGCCTCTGGACGTGTGTGTCCCTCTGATGACAAACTGCAGAATCCGGCCAAAGAATTCTGGAGTATGTGCAGGCGTCTGAATGCCAGAAGTGAAAAATTTATGGACATGATGTGAAGAAGAGTTCCATTTCCTGAACATTAGTTCTTTCAGAACTTGTCAAAACTTACACTAACTAAAGACTAGAATTTATTTCTGTTAATGATTTTGCTCCCCCTTTAATTGCAGTTCTGTGTAACACCTATTGGACTAAATAGTTATCAATCATTCTGATAGTAGTGAGAGAGTCTTTTGAGAAACATGAAGGGTTTTGTCATCATTGACCTGCACTGCCTTTTTTTGACTGGAGCTTTTTGAGGATTCTTTGTATTTTCTTTTAATATCTTGGGGATGCCCAACCAGGCTAACTGGGAAAAGTCATTAACTAAGAGAACATAACACTAAGGAGGAGCAGCCAACAATTTCTGCACTGACCTATGTTCAAGGTGGAACAAAAGTGAGAAATATTGGAAGGTTTTGTTCAGATGAGCGGGTTTTTAATGCATCTCTTGTGTGACATAGGAATGTGGAATGTGTAATGAAATCCCCAACCTTTACCCACTCCTAGAGTAGGTGTACAGTTTTCTTCTGTGCATACCATCCATCTTTCCTCAAGAGAGATCACAGCTGAAGCTCTATTTCTGCCAGGTGATACTTGCAACCTACTTATGGTTTCATTGTGATAACTTGCAGAATTCAGAATTTGGCCTGACATGTATAGTGAGCTCCTTCTGCTCTATGCATTTTCTGTTGGCTGTCAACATGCATTTTGGCAGGATGTTGAATGAAAGAAAACCACAGGTTGTCAAAACCATTTGGCTTATTTTGCAGTGTTGCATTCAGCAATTGACTTGATGCCAACTGCAGATTCCCCTTGGAGATTTTTAACTGTGCTTGGAAAGTTTGTTGTATTGTAAGCTGGCAGTGTAGCCAGCGATTTTAACAGTAGTGCTCCTCCAAAAATTCCTCTGGAAGCAGAGTGCAATAGGAGTAGGTATTGGGTAGTATATGCAATAAAATGGCGTAAGCTCAATTTTGCATGTTGTCTGTGACCATATGTAATTATTAGGCTTAAAAAAGACCTAAGATCATCCAGTCCAGCCTTTGACCGACCACTACCAGGCCAGCTAAATCATAGCACTAAGCACTATGTCCAATCATATCTTAAACACCTCCAGGGATGGTGACTCTACCACCTGCCTTGGCAGCATGTGCCAATGCCTGACAGCCCTTTCAGTGAAGAAATTCTTCCTGCTATCCAGCCTGAACCTCCCCTGGCACAGCTTGAGGCCATTTCCTCTTGTACTACTGCTAGTTGCTTGGGAGAAGAGACCAACCCCCACCTCACTACAACCTTTCAGGTAGTTGTAGAGGGTGATAAGGTCTCTCCTGACCCTCCTCTTCTCCAGGCTAAACAACCCAAGTTCTCTCAGCTACTCCTCGTAAGACTTGCATTCCAAACCCTTCACCAGCTTCATTGCCCTACTCTGGACATGCTCCAGCCCCTCAATGCCTTTCTTGAAGTGAGGAGCCCAGAACTGGACACAGTGCTCACAGTGTGGCCTCACCAGTGCCAAGTGCAGAGGGACAATCACTTGCCTGGTCCTGCTGGCCACACTATTTTTGATGGCACAAGTATGATAACATCTGTCTTGACTCACTCAGCAGATCTGAAAAGATGGCTAGTGAGAGGGGAGGTAGGTAGCAGTGGTCTCTGACAGGAAGCTCCTTAAGGAGAGGTGTTTTTTCACAGTTTAATGCTCACAAGGAGAAGCGTTGGAATTCCTAAATTCCTGGAGGAGTAATTTCTTGTAATGAGCTCGTATGGAAAGCCATTGAATTTGCCTGCCGTACTGCTTTGTGTTTTGAACACCTGTTGTCAACTTCCAGTACACCTCGTGTTAACACAACCCACCAAAACACCTTTAATGCTGTCATATTCCACACAAGCCACAGGTAAAGAGCAAAGTATGAATTCAGCCACTACCCAATGCGTAACTTCAATGGGTATCTTGAGAAGCCCTCCCTCAATTCTGCTCTGGTTTAACAAGTGTTACTGTGTTTCATTGTGTTTCCTAGGAGCCAACATCTTTCTTACCTCATCTGGACTGATTAAACTCGGAGACTTTGGCTGCTCAGTGAAGCTGAAGAACAACACCCAGACAATGCCTGGAGAAGTGAACAGCACCTTGGGGACTGCAGGTAAGGAAGCCTGTGCTAGGCAGGTATTGGTCTCGTTACCATAAAAGAAGAGACCTCTGCCAAAAGTCTGAGCTGGAGTAAAACCATGTTTCAGGAAAACTTGATTTTACCTTGGCTAGTTAGATGTACTTTACATCCAGAAGCCAAAGCAATCAGTGACCGATAGCATGGGAGAGGTAAAATTGTATTTGTCTGGTAACTCTAAAGATGCTGAAGCTTGTGTTTTGTGGGGTGTATCTTTCTCTGCAGCGTTACTGAAACAGTACTCTTCTTACTGAACAGCTGCATAATCTGTTTGCAAAAACATGGCAGTAACTCTAAGCATGTACTGTAGCAGCATTTTCGCTATCACTTTTCAAACTGAAAGACAGTTATGCTGCAAACATGCTAAAGAACAAGGAGCCAGCAAATGCAAAACTCAGCAAGAAAAGCTGAGTGTTTAACACATCATTACAGATGTATTAAAAAGCATTTGGTTTACCCCATTAGTCATTTGATGTATACTGTTCCTTCTGCTGTATGAACTGATGGCATCATGTATGTTGTTTCAAAGCATACATGGCTCCAGAAGTCATTACTAGAGCTAAAGGAGAAGGGCATGGACGTGCAGCAGACATTTGGAGCCTGGGCTGTGTGGTGATAGAGATGGTCACCGGCAAGGTAGGGGTATTTCATGTACTGATGGAATGCAAACTGTTCTTAACGATTTCTCTGCAAATTCCGGTCCCACTCTCAGCAGTTTGTCATACTAAGTCTGCAGGTACTGAGGGTGGTTTTTCATTTCCTGGAGTACGGAAATACATGCTCCATTGGATAACAAGCACTAAAGCTTGCACTTAGCAATGCTGTTACCTGTTGCAGAGGCCTTGGCACGAATATGAGCACAACTTCCAGATCATGTATAAAGTGGGGATGGGTCATAAACCTCCTATTCCAGACAAAGTGAGCCCAGAAGGGAAAGACTTCCTTTGCCACTGCCTGGAAAGTGACCCAAAGATGAGGTGGACGGCCAGCCAGCTCCTCGATCATCCTTTTGTCAAGGTTTGTCTTGTGACTTCAGCTACAGAAACTGCAGATGGCAATTGGAAACAGCTTTTAGTTGGCTTAATTGTTTGCAGTAATGCCACAGGGCTTGGCATTACAGTCAGAGGCTGCTGTCAAGTTGATGCTTGATAAAAGCAGTTTGTCATACTAAGTCTGCAAGTACTGAGGGTGGTTTTTCATTTCCTGGAGTATGGAAATACATGCTCGGTTGGATAACAAGTTAAGCACTAAAGCTTGTACTTAGCAATGCTGTTACTTGTTGCAGAGGCTTGATAAAAGCATCAACTTGGTACCGGCCAGAAAACACAGCAGTTTGGCAACTTTTCAGAAGCTCATGTGATGTTTTTAGCAAACCTTTGGCTATAGGACCTGGTGTACACCGTGCAATAACTTTCACAGCTGTTTTGATATGCATTAATATGTGTTAAAACGACTAGTCAGGCTTCAACACAGTGATAGTGAATTGGATCTGAAGAGTGCTAGAAACTTCAGTGAGTACATGTGCACGGGTTTCTAGAGCTAAGGGTCCCTTCCATAAAAAGTGAAACCAGCACATGCTTGAGAACTCTGCCATCCTTCAGTGCAAGGGTATGCTTTTCTTTTAAGTTCATACTTAAGTTCATATTGAATGTTTAGCTGGCAGTTGGTGTAACAAGCTGCAGTTCTTGCATGAGCTATAGTATGATTCTTTCCTTAAGAACAGGCAAATAGTCACAGCTACAAATTGAAGTATATTGGTAACCTTTTTAAAGAACTAGGAGCACAGTAGGTATTGAATTCTGTCCCATTTTCCAGCATAAAGCTGTTCACTTTGGTGTTCTGGTTCAGTACCAGTGTGTTTGGGGTCATCATACCCATCCCTCATCAGTGCAACCGTAGCCAGAGCTCATCCAGCACAAAGGCAGGACACTGCTTTAGGCACCTAAGGGTTGCAAGGTGACAGTGGGAACGTCAGCACTTGCATAGAAACACTTGTAATGCATTGTCTCTTTAACAAGGGAGAAAGAAGAAACTGCAAAGATGTTTGATAAAGGTGTTAAAGAAATTGATCTTCTTGCTGCAGTAGGGAGATGAGTTAATTGCCTTTGCTTCCTTCACAGGTTTGCACAGATGAAGAATGAAGTTACTCAATCTCTGGCCTTTTTTATTCTGACAAGATTTTAATCACTACTGTATGTAATATTTACATAAAGACTGTGCTGAGAAACAGTATAAAAGTTGAACTTAACGAAGACTGCACAAGTGACAATGTCACTTTCTCTGCTGCTCCTGTACATTTTACTTGGCACATGTTGCTCATGTGACAGTGTCTGCAAGTTGGAAGAAGCTGCATGTTTCAGTGAAAGTGCCATTACTACTGTATATGGACCATACCTTTTTTGTTCTTTCTCCTGTTTCTCATTTGATTGAGAACTGTAATGTTAATATGTAGTATTTTTGAACTTTCTAGGTTCAGAAAAATGCTGTAGTGTTATCAGGCGTTATGGACCTTGTTTTTTAATCTGTTTGAGTGCACTGACTGTGAACTTTTACTGGGTTTTTTGTTTATTTGTTTTTGGCAAGCTTCAGATTTGTTATGCACAGGGCTGATTAATGAAATTTTAAAAAAAGTTTTTTCTCAATAAATGGTTTATTTTAGGAGATGTTGGTGAAGGGTTTTTCTTCCACAAATAAATGTGGGTGGGGTTTTGTCACATTTTAAACTTCTTTTCAACACTCTTAAGACTGCTAAGCTAACCTAACTGGAATAAGCTGCTCTTATATTGCAACAGTCAACATTTTGTCTAGTTTCAGGATGTGCAGTGCGAGATGCTTCTTACAGAAGTGATAACAGAAAGGTTCCCTGCTTTCACCTTCTGAGGGAAAAAGGTATTGGGCAATTCCTGACACTCCCTACTTTCTAAGGGGGTAACTTTCTTGAATGCCAGCACTGTGAATGGGCAGTGCTCTCCATGGCATTTATGTGATCTAGAGGAGAGCTGTTCAAGTTGATTCTTATGTTTTGTTTGGCAAAACCAAGAACTTCTAGCGTTTTGAAACTGATTCTGATCCTGGGCTTTGATTTCCACCACACCCCAGTTGTCACCAGAGTCAGACAAGAGAGAGAGGTTAGACGTGGTTAGTAATTAGAAGAAACAACCTGCAACACATCATCTAGTTGATAATTTTGTCTGACTTGCTGTTACAAACAGGTGACTTAAAACTGTTACTTGTAAACACTAGTGCAAGTTTACATATTCCTATTATACCCTTAAACTTAAAATAGGTAACTTATAACTTGCTTTTAGTATTTGGTTTTATTCTAGTGTCTTGTCTCTCTTTTTAAGACACAAGTCCTTGGTTTTTCACAGTTGTGGGGTGAGCTGTTGAGGAGGTGTCACAAAATCTGACATTTCCTATTTAGAAAAGTATGAGCCTTGCTGTGCATTTGCCCTGTGCAGTATATCTAGGCTTTCAAGAAATGCAATGCTGAATTTAAATACTTGTCGTTCTTTTCAGTTCTCTATTTTCAGTTATGTGGTAGGAGGGCGAAGTATGTTGTCATCCTCAGCAAAGAGCTATGAAAGTACCTGAGGTAAAAGTTCCCCCTGGCCTGCTGTTTGCTTCACTTTGCAGTACATCTGAGTGATTTGTGTCCTCAGGTGCCCTTGTACACAAACAGGAACTGTGGACAGCTTTTAGGAGTCAGGATAGAGGTGACAGGTAAACTATTACTAGTTTGTTGTTGTCAATCAAAAGAAAACTCATTCACTGGATATCAGCTTTTTAGCCTTTTATTTTTGTATAAACAAACATTAAGACTACTTTTGTTAAGGCAGTTGTAGAACATACAGTTGTTTGTGGGGATGAGGGACAAACACTGCTTTCTAATGACCTGTGTCATTCTAGTAATACAGTGAACTGGACTAATTTAACTTTGGCAAGTACCATTAAGCTTTCTCTGTTTGTCAGTGAGTGCTGGAAGTGCCCAGTGGTGCAGTTCTTGTGCGCTGGGACTTGCAGAAGTGCTCAGGAGGACGGATCTAGGAGTGGCATGTTTGGCCCTCAGCCTGTTCTAAGTGTTCCCCAGGGAACTGGGTATGAAATAATACAAATACTCTTTCAGAAGTTATTTTCATGTTTGGTATTTTCCTCAGGGAGAAGTGGCACTGCATGCAGTTGGAGAGAAAAGGACTGACATTCATAAGAAACATTAAATGTCATCCCTACTGCATGTTAAATCAGTGGCTCTTTAAAAGGCAAACCAGCTAGTCTCCATCACCACATGAATATGTATTTGCTGCTCAGAACTACTCACCCCTGCATCTAGGGTTCATTCTGCCACCCTGAGCAGAGCCCACTGTATCTGCCAGCAAACATTTACAGTAAAATGCTAGCTTAGGGACACCTTTTCTCTCTTTCCTTTCTGCCCATTTTGAGACTCTTGTGTAGTGTCTTCAGGTCTGACTCATTGATGTGCCTGATCATTACTACAGGCTAGCTTCAGCCTACAGATTATAGTACTGGTATTCACTGTTAAGATTGTTACAGCAAACAGAGTGCAGGGCATGTGCTTTATTAAAAGAACAACATTGTAAGCATGGCAGTATTTTTTGCTCTTGGGCTCTATTTCCTGTGTTGGAGAAATTACACTAGAGTCCATGTTTCTGTTCATGACATCATTCCAGAAAGCTTCAGAGCATAGGGAATGCACATGTGCATAAGATATGTGAGTCTCGTGCTTCCCATGGCCTATTCCTTACTTCATGTTGTAAATTTTATTGCCTCCACTGTCAATAAACTTCACTTACTACCCCATGCTACAAGCACTGATGCACCTGCTCTTTAGGTGCTGCATATTAAAAAATGAGTTTCTAGATTATCTGATGTACTAAATAACAAATACCTGTTTCATGGAATGATTTGTATTTTGTTGTATTAGCCTGTTCCTTCTGGCCTCAGTTTTATTATAGGAAAAGAGAAATATTTTTATACCTGCTGCTAGAACTAGGACTGCTCACTTTCTTCACTAGAGACTCTCACAGTTTAGTCCTATGCCTAATGAAAATGGATCATCATTGAAAGTACTAATCATAATCTTTACTGCTCAGCACCAGGATCTGTAGATTTCAAAAGACTGGAGTTTCTACCAGTCATGACTGCTGGTAGTTGGAAGTCCCCTCTTTTCCTTTTTGAAGAAAGTTTTCAATAACCTGCAGATCCTCTTTAAACACAGGAGATGACTGTCCTGAAATCAGTACCAACAATGTCAGAGCAGCACCTTTTTCCCAAGGAGCTTGATTTCTAGTTTTATTATTATGTCAAATCAAGTCCAGACAGATATAAAAAACTAAGCCATACTAGTGTCCTAGGTCTCTCTCCTACTTCCCCTCTTCTCCCCAAAAGAAAAGAAAAAATAATTTAACTATTGCCTCAGGCTGACTGTTATGAGCCACCAAGTTACCTAATTTATCAGAAAAGACAGACAAGCAGATTAATTAGGATCACAACAGTATGGGTATGGGGCATACTTTTTAATGCACACTTTGCATTATTTCACTACACTGTGCCCAGTTATTTTCTTTCCACCATTGTTAGGAAGGCCTAGACTTTTAAGTAGTGTTTAAAGCCAAAATTAATTGTACTACCTCAGTTTTTCCAAACTAATGGCATTTACTCTCAGAAGAATTACAGGTTTCAGCTGTCCCCCTCTGATGTATTGCCTGGGAAAAGAGATGGCAGTGGGTGACTTAGTTCTGCTCAGGCCACAAGGCCAAAATCTGCTCCAGGTTATGCTACTACAAGGCTCCAATGTCTGGATGTCCAGGGTCTGGCTGAAATTTTAAAGAGCCCATGTGGTGCACAGTGTGGGAATAAGTTCTAGATGTATAAAATCTCTACTGCAGTAGAGCTGCTTCAGTCCAATACTGGTATAACCAAGCAGAGCATCTTACTGTACTGTATTTAAACACCGACAGATTATGGTTGTTGAACTGTGTGATCTACACAACTATCAATTCTAATCATCTTATATCATGTCTTCTGACATTTATCCATTCCTTAGAGCAAGTTAAGAGAGATAAAGCCTGCACCTCTGCTTAGTTTCCAGGTAGAATCTCACCATATAAGCATGCTGGAAGTCATTTTTCTTCAAAACTTAAAGACACTTCAGAGAAAACAAACCACCCACACAAATGCAAACCTGTTGTGGAGAGTGTACGAAGGAGTGCATCTTTGAAGTGTGTCATCCAGCCCAAATCCTCAAAGTAAAACAACAGGAGCAGAAATTCAGATATGCATGGCAATTGCTCATCCTACCCTTCCTCTGATCTCGCTTGAAGGACCATGATACGCACTTAAGAGTTTTCAGCAGTTGCATTTGTTCCCTTTGGATTGAAGCAGTCTCTGAAGATGCTACTTTTGTTTCTGCTTGTTGTCATTGTTGCCATAGGTAGAGCCCTTGTTAATCTCTGTAACCCCGATCATCCATCTGACACCAACAGAAGCTGCAAAATAAAAACAGTTAAAGGTAAGATCTGTACAAGTGTAGCATTGTCAAAGAGACTAACAGTGTTCTCAGTCTTAGCAGCACAGCATTAAAGGTAAGTGCCTGCTCTGTCCTTGTGTGACCTGTGATGAAAGGTAAGTCCCCACACTTCACACTATGGTAGCTGCTGATGGAACATCCTCAGGCTAGACATGTCCTTTCCCACCAGCAGAAAGAACCTACAGGGAACCAATGTGGGTGTGAGGCACAGGCATATTAAACCTTGGACCAGGCTGGCTGTGCAGTGGGGTGCTGTGGGGCTGCTGGTGTTTCCTGGCTCTCAGGAGTTGAGTGACAAAGTAAAATAACGTACATGTCTACATGTGAGGTGCAGCAGGGCAAGATCCCATCAACAGCCTCATGTCTCCAAGAGGACAAGCAAGCACAAGGGCACCTCAGATCTTGATAAACAAACAATGTAAGTTGTGGCATGTTTAACAACAGCTTATGAAAAAGTCCATTACAATAGGCCAGATTAATTTAAAAGATTTTTAAAGCTGATTTAGTGGTAATAATTCACCATGTGCAAGGATTCTTTTTATGCATTTATTTGTAGAATGTAAAGCAACTAAGATAAACACAACTTAGCCTAAACTCTT
>NW_008658685.1:73785-128907 GCF_000695815.1 Acanthisitta chloris
CTGCTCAAAGTCTATTATTTCCTAAACTTCTGTTCAGCTACACCATAGCTGAGCAGAACTGCCATGTTTCTTTCAGGCCTAAACCTGCTTGCAAGTTACAAACACCTTCCCTCTGCTCAGAATGGTTTTTCCAAACAAGCAAACAAAACAACCCCAAACCCAACCCAAACCAAAAAAACCAAGAAAGCTACAAACCTCTCCTAAGCCTCCAACTCCCATTTTCTGACTGATGTTGAAAAGGTCCAGTACTGTCAGGTACTCTGAATGTCTTCATTCCCATCTGTTTTCACTCCTCTAAAATGTCCCTCAACAAATTTTCACCAGCCAAAGGTCTCTTTATGGTTAAGTCAAGTCCGAGCCAGAGATCACTAAGAGAATCCAGAGGCTTCGTACCACTACCAGGCATCACTTGTGACCATCAGGGCTGATGCAGCACCCTGTGTGCTGGCATCTGCTGCTCTGCAGCATAGGAATGGGAGAGGGCTGTCAGCTGGCAGCCAGTGCTGCCCTGTGCTTTACCACTTGCAACCTGGTGCGACATCAGCCACAAAACCCCATCACTACAGCCTTGTGTGTTGTAGTACGACAGTAAATTGAGTTTTTAGAGTGCAGGTGGTAACTTGATACCAGAAATGGGTCACACATGATGTGATACAGCAATGGCAGGACAATGGCTCAGTGGGGAAGTTGGTCTTTCTACAGGGCTGCACTAAGGTCTTCTGGATGCCAGGAAATCTGGCTCCTAGGGAGCTCACTCACACTCCACTGTCAGTCCATGAATAGAAGCACACAACTGGACAAGCAAAGGCTTTCACTCTCAAAAACAGACAAGAGAAAAAGAAAACCATCTCTGACATTTAACTGGGGAAGACAAGTGAATGATCCAACATGTAGACTGCAGTCTGGGGTCATAACGTAAGTATGAAATCGTTAATGTTTTAACCACAAGGGATAGAAACAGCATCTGGAGATGGACACAGAGCATAAATAAGAGCAGCTGTTACAGCAACCACACAGCACATTGGGGATTTCATCCAGTTCCAAGAATGCCACTGCCTAGACACAAAAAAATACAACACCTAGTTCAGCAGTTCAGATTTCAGGTTTTTTTCCCCCTCCTTTGCTCCCCGGCAGAAGCTGCCACTGCCCTTCTGTCCTCATTTCACCTGCAGCCTCAGCACCCTGGGGAAGGTGGTGTGCAAGGAGAAGGGACTGCTGATGTTTGCCAAGCCTCTGGGAGTAAGTGCTGGGGTGCCCCATCAGTTTCTCCCTGCACTGCCTGTCTTCTTCTCCACAACTGTCCTGGAGCCTCAGTGCAGACCCTAGTGATTGAAGGATTTATTCAGTTGTTTTAAATACAACTATAGTGAGGGGAACTTAGGGGTTTTTACTTCAAGAAAGGGAGATCAAGCAGGACTTGTGCCTAACTTAAAAGCTGTGAGAGTTTTAAGTCCACCCTGAGAAGAGCAGGAGAGAAGCTATTGGCTCAGACATCCCTACACTGCTCCATAGCAAATGACAAAAGGCAACTGAGCTCCTGCCATCTTTCTGCCCACCATTACTTGGCATCCAAAAGATGCAGGAGGTTGTTGAGGACCTGCTCTGCCTGCTGGAGTGCTGGGGGCTGAGGGAGGGCTGAGCTAACACAAGTCAGGAAAGTCAATAAAGAAATCTCACAACATATTTTAGCTCCAAGAAAACCACCACCTCCACACATAGTATCACATCCCTCAGCAAAACCTTAGCTCAGAGCAAAGGATTTCTTCTTATCTGTTACCAGGGGTTTGTAACACACAGCAAGTGCTAGAAGCAGTACAGCAGGTAGGGGCATAAAAACTTCCCATATAGAGATTTGTACAACTAAAGCTTATATAAATGGCAGAAACTTCCATTGAGGGCTTGTCTTAAATACAGTCAAGAAGAAACATGCAACAAAAACCTGCACATAGGCACCAGGCTGAAAGGCCAGAATCTCTGGCAGCTCCACCAACAGGACGAATCAGCAAAGGCAGAATCCTGCACATGGTTTATATTCTGTTGTAAAACTTACTCTAACACTGCTGGCTTGTGCTCCTCTCACCTTCCATTCATCTCAGCCTAGAGGCATCAACAGCCTCACTGCCCAGGTCACACCATGCTCCAAGCCCTTTGATCCACACTCTGCACTTGGACACTGTCAAAGCACCAAGGACTCACAGTTTGTACTGTGATCCCCATGCACATACCATACAGCAGATACACAACAGCTCCTGCAGACTCCAAGCTGGCTCATTACTGCTTACACTTGGTTCAGATGAAACACTTCTTGCCTATAACCCATATGTAACTGCTGGCCCTGTGCCATCAGCCCAGATACCATTATGCTCTTAGCATTAAACATGTAAGAGCTGCTTCTCCCTTTAAAAGCCCAGAGAAGCCCTCTCATCTTTTGCTTGCATTCCCCTTTTAGCTGCTGTCAACAGCTCCATAATAAATTACTTCTGGAGCATGAAGGGTGTCCGCCTCAATACAAGCTACTAAAACACAAAAGGCAACATAACACTGGGTTCTTCATGAAGCCAAATGAGATTGAGGAAGCAGGAGGAGGGGGAAAAAGAAGCTGCTGTCAAATACAAATACTGACGTTTGACAGAAGCACTCACTGCTTTAACACCAAAATATCAGCACCAAGTTTTAAATACCTGCTGTGAGCTAAGTACATAAATCTCTTGCCATGTGTCCTGTGAAACTAAAGCTGGTTTTCAAAAGAGATTTTTGAAGACAAAGGGCTTCTGGTCCCAGACCAATAGTTAGATATGAGCACAATGTGATGATTATTGGGAGCTGCACAGCAAAGCAAGAGGGGACAGTATTCACAGTATAAAGAGGAGACATTGTTTATCTAGGGCTGAAAGAGTTTGAGCTGAACCAGCAGAGCTGTATATACATTGGCTATTCATTCCTTGGATCTGAGAGTTGGGGTCTGAGGGATTACAGTCCTTCCACTCCAGCTCAAGTGGAGCATATCTCTTACAGTTCCTTCCATATGAACAGCCAGTTACACAAGCCAGTAAGTGTTTTAGTGGAGAGCATAATAAGCAGAGACTATCCAATGGACAAATGACAATCTAGAAACAATGCAGAGGGTACCAGGTAAAAGGATCTCCTAGTTACTCTGCTGTTTCCTATCACAGAAAGTTTATCTTGTGCTATCTGTACCTATATCAGGTACTGAAATCCACCCTTAAACCCAGCAATCTACTACAAGGTGAGCTGTCAAATTTCCATAGAGAAAAAACAATGCCCCAAGCACCACCTATGCTGCTTCAGTTAACAAATGGTGAGAAAAGGTCTACTAGCAATGTGAACAGCTGTTTTCATCATCTGATCATGATGGTAAATAAATCCCTCCAATCTACAGAAAACCCTTCATTTTGCATTGTTAAGCCGCCGGGTACCAATTACCAGTCACACCAGAAAAGACAGCGAATAAAGCCCTCCCTGCTTTGATACCAACTGGACATGCTGGACAGAGAGTTCCAGCTGCCACCAAGAGTCACACCCTCCAAGGTACATTTGTGTTTGTGTCTCCCAGACACTGCAGAAGTCACTACTAAGCCCTTGCCCAAAGCTGGAGACAAACTGCAAAATAAAATAGTGTTGCTTCTGTGTCAGAAGATGGCTGCATCACATCCAGAACATTCATGACAGGGATACATACCCCTTAGGATATAAAACACAGTTTGGAGAGAATGGCCTTGTTACAGAAACTCAGCTATTGGTTGCAGAAGTCAATGTGACAGCTTGGGTTGAAGTTTTTTCTTTTGCTTCCACAGAAAGAGACCAATGATTCCCAACTAGCAATAACATTGCTTTTAAAGGGATATAGTAAAACAGAAACAGACTATAATATGCTACACTAACTGTTGTTCTTTTGGCACATAATGACACATCCACTTTTAAGTGATGAGGATAAACAAAAAGCTCTGCTTTTTGTTTCATTTGACTAAAGGCTGAGCTTCCTTCCACTCCCTCAGATTCTCTTCCCTCCACAGCTTCCCAGCAGCTGCTGTCTGCTAATAAGTGACATCATCTTTCTTTTTGCCTGCTCATCAGCAAAGGTGGTTGGCTGAGTCTAATCAGGCAACAGCTTCTACTACAGGCAATGCAGCATCTTGTGCTGCACTGCAAATCCCAGCTAATTACAAGCACTTTGGGCTTGGTCACAATATGTATGCAGAGTGAGAACAGAGCTGTTGCTAAGCACAAAGTCCCTCAAAGGCTGCAGAGGACTGCAGCCTGCACCATGGCAGATGCATATGGGACAACAATGCACACTGCACATTCTCAGTGCATTCCTCAGCTGTGCTTTTGCTACCTGGGAGCTCCTATGGTCATTCTGGCAGGAGATTGCTGCTGTAGTTTTCTGTTAGCTTCAGCATTACAGATAACCTGAGAACAAGGCCTTTGAATTATCAGTGCATTCAAGAGAGGACTCACATCAGCCTGCTTATTAACCTTTCCTTGTGGCTAGAAGCAGAAGAAAGCTAAGTGGGGAGCAGGACAGCAAGAAAAGGAAAAAATATTTTTAAAAGGGCATTGTTGCTGTCCATTCTTAGTAGCATCATAGCTCTTTACAGGTTCTTCCTCTCACTTCCTGATAGAAGACATGACCAAGGTCACTAATGGCAAGATGGTATTGGACTTGGGGTGGAGGGTGAGGGGTGTGGTGTCACTCAACTAAATTAATAAGGGGTAAATCCATCACAAATGTCACAATGCCAAGGATTAAAGCATCCACTCCTGAAACCCTGAATTACAGTGAGGATCCCTGTGGAGGGTACACAAGGCAAGAAACACTTTGGAATGGCACCCAACCAGCCTGCTGAGTGCAGAAACTGAATTAAGAGGAAAAAGGAGAGATGAGAAATCAAAAAATATTGCAGTGGTTATGCTTCAGTATAACCATTAAGCCATCATTCCACAATCCAGTACCAGACTATGCCAGCATTTCTTCCAAATGCTTTTTGAGTGCTATTGCCAGGGTTGCAGCATTTGCAATGGCACCATACCTCATCCCACCCATTTTGAACTAGAGCACAGGGGAGACCAATCGACCTTTGCAACTGATGTGGATTTAAACCTAACACCTCCCATTCCTGAGGAGCACACCCCAACCACAGTGCTCACTTTACACTCCCATCCTATGCCCCAGTGAGAGAGGGTGAGGGGGACACTACTTGGGACTTCCAACAAATAAGGTGGGTGAAAAAAGTTCTAGGCACTGCTCCAAGAAATTCTTACACATTTTATACCAAGCATTCCCAGGGTAACAAGTGCCATCAGTTTCTTCAGGTGAGGGCAAGAACACAGGATTTTTTCTTTTTTGTTTTGCCTTGCCCACTTAATATATCAGCTATTATATTGGACCTTATCCTTGCTCTTGTCTTCCTTCCTCTGGCTCAAAGCATCATGAAGTAAATTGCCTGCCTGCCTGCACACACACACACACACACAAATTCTTCCTTCTCCAATTATCTTTGTAAGAAGTCTCAACAGTAGCTTAGGACAGTGTTCTGGTGGGCACATTCTGAGAAAGTATCATGTGCCTACCATATCAAGCTCTTCACAGATGGGCAAAAGGACATTAGTTAATCTTATCAAACTAGGATGGGACCTGCTCAAGACTGAGACTTCTGAGAATGCAAAGAAATATTAGGCATTACGAACAATTTCCTAGGTGGAGAGCAAAGATGCACTTCTGAGACAAGAAAATGCTCTGTGTTTTCTTATGTCCTCTGTATTGCTATTTTGGACATGGCTTTTTAAGCCAACTTTAATACCTCTGCATCCAAGTTCACTCAGAGCCAGGAGGACTGTGAAGTTCTGTTTCTTTTTCAAAGATCATTTGTAATATACACAGATGTTAAGGTGATGAAGCCATAAATACTTGTGATGGTCAGTGGAGTCATAGAAAATATTTGCTTTATAAATGTGCAGCTTATTCTGGAAAGGAACTTACTCTTCAAACAAGCACCCAATCACAGACACTCAGATATGATGTAATTTTCCAAACAGACCTGGTTCCTGCTTCCATGAAGGACACCAAATGACATCTGCCTCCCTTTCTGTGGGCCAGCTACTTATTTTGTTTTCCCTCCTCCTCTTAAATAACATACTAGTTCAAATACAAACCAAGGCAGTTCAGAACTACCACAGGAACTGCAGGAATCACCTGTGATAGTGTACACCCTGTGCTATGTAAGTCACAGTAGATGGCCACAACAGGCTGTGCATAAAGCATGAGTACATGGATTTCTAGTGCATGACACATCAGACTATGATTAGACAAAAGAATTCTCAACAGAATAAATTATCCTTGGTCCTCTCTTACAGGCATTTAAAGTACAACCCAGCAACACACAATGAATGTAAAGAAAGCAGGCAAGGCACTGAGAAGTTACTGTTTTGATTTCTACAAGAACAGAAAAATTTGTATGTAGCTCTTGTGAAAAAAATACAGCTATAAAAATAAACAGAAAAAAGAATATTCTTAACTTATTCCAGGCTAGAGTGGATATAATATTAGATGGGTTGTTGAATTCACAAGTCATGTTTATATTTAGCAAGCTTCAATAAATCATATCTGACAGTTACCCGGTAATCTCTGTTTCAGAAAACTTACCTATTATAATGACAAATGCAAAACTAGCCAGTGTCAGTGATGATCCACTGTTGATCATGTTGATGAGCAGCTTGAACAAAGGATATAGCAGCAATAAGGCCCAGAAAAGCCAGTTCAAAAGTGTCCATGGTCGACGGGGTGGTACTATAGGGACTGCTGGGTAGGATCCTGTTCGGTAATATTCTTCCTGGAATGCATCCTAGTAGAACAAAGGAGGGCAACAATTAAACCTCCATCTGCCAACAAAACTAGCCATCCCTGACTTTGATGTTCCTCATTCTGCAGGCTTGCAACTACAGGGGAAGATCAAAGACCAAGTGATGGCTGGAAAGCTTGTGTTTTCAACTCAATGAACACACAGTCAAAAAAGAGCTTACACTGATGTGTGGACACTTTCTTTCTCTTACACACAGCAGATGAAGAATGGCATGCCTGAGGAGTATAACAATCCCAGTAATACAAGAGGGGTGATGGGGTGTACACTTCTGCAGCAATGCAGACATCACAGTTGGACCTCCTGCAAGAGCCACAGCCACTGCACAAATACTGCTGGTAAGCCAGAGAAGTGTCTGGGTTACAGTGCTCAGCAGCAAATCCTCCATTCCCTAATGTTTTCAACCACTGCTCTGACACAGCACCCACAAACCTGTCATCTTGAAGCAGTGATGAGACCCCATGTTGTCCCATACTCTGAAGAATACCACCCCCTCCTGTCTGTTCTGTCCTATAGATACAGTCTTGTTCTCCTTGTGCCCATGAAGCTTGTGGAAGGAAGTTTGGGTGCTGAATATCTCTACAGACAGTTGAGAGTGCAAATAGTTTATAATCTCTTTCTTACTTGTTTTGAACAAAGGACTCTTTCTTTTACTATAACATGAGGAAGATAATGGGGTGGGGGTTGTTTTTTTTCTGTTTTGTAGTATGTGTTTTTTAAAGCACAGAAGATTTGGAATTCTGTACTTTCCTCTAGAGCTCACATAGGTGAAGAGCATTGCCTTTAGCAATGTGATCAACCAAGACATTGAAAGTGGGTGGGAGAAAAAAAACCTTCCTACTTGTTCAAAAGCAAAGATTACAAATCTGTGTTATCACATAAAACTGGTTAATTAATGAAGTCAGCATCAGACTGACATAAGTAGTAACCTGAAATTAGTCAGAATGACTATGTTTCTTCAAAGAAAAATTTTTGGTTTCCAAAAATCCTAGCAAAGCTAAGACTGTCCTAATCAACCACAAGAAGATTATTTCTAATATGCCATGATTTTACATTTATTTACACTCCAGCTGAGACAAACAGTTCCTTACTTATTTAATAGCAAGTTGAGTAATTACAAGCTGCTACCATTTTATCTGTTTCAGAGGGAACATTCAGCTTTTAAGAGATTACACAGTAATTAAAGCACTGCACACTCTTTACTGAGAGTAGAAAAATTATGACTGTTTTAATCATGCTGCAAGATTGTACTGGGATCACTATAGCCATCTTCAACAGATAACACAGTGTATGAAGTTTTCTTTACAGTGCCTTGAGGACTTTGGTTTATGACTACTTTAGCACACAGCTACTAATCATCAGTAAATTGAATTCTACTATATATACCATGAGGTTCCCGAATCCCGGTATTACCCGGGAAAGCAAAGAGCTCCTGGCTGCGAGTGGTATGGCCATTAGAGGGCCTGTTCCTACAGAAAGCAGGGCAGGCTCGCTTACAACAAGCCCGGCAGTGTTTCCTTTGTTGGCCCTGCACAGCATTAGGGGCAGCAAAACCACTGACCACATCTCACCGAAAGGTTTGAGACAGGCGGAAACATACACAATGGGCAAAACAACGTCAATGTCAACATCTCCACTGTGCATTTTACACCGTTGTGGGGAACAGCTCTTCATAGCCTTAAAAACATTCACTTTCCTTGCAAAAGACATCTGTGGGTTGATCTGTCTTCTAAGCTTTTGCAAGGGTGCCTATGGTACCTATCAACAGCTCAAGTCAGCATTTAAACACAATATACCTCAAAATTTCCCACAATCACCTCACCCACTTGAAGTTCCTTTCATTCCCCTGCATACAGAGCTTATTTCCAGTTTGTAATAAATCCCATCCACCCAAGTATCATATTCAGACATGGAAACATGCTCTCCCTATTGCCCCCACCAAATTTAAACTACTTCAGGCAGTGGTGGGGGTAACACAGTGGGGGGAAATCAGTGAACATCCTTGTGAGAGGCTAATGGATTCTTCCTCCCTGTTCCCACCAGGAGGTCTGACGGCAGAGGTATGCCGCTGCCCTTTCATGAGGAAGCCCACAAAGAATGAGTATCCAAAAATATATCCTTTGTTCCCAAACACTGGAGTTCTGTACACTTCCCCTCTTCAGTTATGCTTTGCTAATTCCCTGGGGCATTTCGGCATATATTTTCATGCCCTGTTTTCCATGCTTCTCTTACAAGAAGAGTTAGAAGTTCTGCTTGAGAATCTTAATTTCCATTAAAAAGAAAGCAAACTTCTATTTCGGGCACTGAAGCTGTAAGAAGGTAAAAAAGGGAAACAAACATAAAAGGGCTAGCAGAGTTGTGACACAGTACATCTTCAGACCCGGCACTAAGATCCTCAACCCAGTCTTTGTTAAAGTCAAAGGGAGCCTTCTAGCAATGGCAGTTTTAAAAATAAGAGAAATAAAAAGAAAAGGCAATGTGCAAGCCAAATTGCATCTCTGTCATAATCTGGCATGAACTGACACAGTGCTGGCTATCCGTGGAAGGACAAAATCCACTCCAGGTGAGGAAGAAGCTTACTGTTAGCCCAGAAAAGGAAGGAGAACAGTGGTTTAGAAGAGCACAGTGCCATTGTTTATCTGGCAAGACTCTGCTCACTGCATTTGCTGCAGCAGCTAAACCAAAAATAACGAAGTGATAAGCAGCAAGAACATAAACACACCAGATTCCCAGAGAGAAGTATCTCCGATTGAGGTGCATGTAGCTGACATCAGACAACGAGGTAAAAACAACAGGACAAGCTTTTCTCAAATACTCTCACTCTTTTATTAATGTAAAACAAAGTTTAAAAAAAAAAAAAAACCAACCAAAAAATAAGTCATGTCCCTCCATGTCTACTAACTGCTGATTGCACTGCTCATTCAGCTCTGTTGTCCTGATCATCACGAGTGTACAGGCCTTCACCTCAGTACCTCTGACACTCCCCAGCCACTAAATCATGCTACTAGAGCATAATTCAGCACACACTCTGTAAGCCTTGAGAATGTACTGCAAAATTATTAAAATCACTGAGAACAAGCAATGGGACATGCAACCATAATGCAAAATAAAATAGGGGTTCTGCTTTTCAGTGGCATGCACACTTTGCCTTACTTTGAAATACAAAGTGAGGTGCTGCAACCAAAACAGACAAGGCAGGGGATGAGTATGTACCTTGCAATGAATTACTGCCCTTTGAATACACATTTGTTACATTTTATCATACTGACTCTGGAGACAATCTGAAACAGAATTCATTTTTCAAAACAGCATCTGGGTGGCACTGCTGTTGCGAACTGACCTTTTGGGCCTCTCACTTTAAATTTGGGCCCCTCACTTTAAAAAAGGACATTGAGGCACAGAGCATGTCCTGCAAAGGGAAACATGGCTCATAACAGGTCTAGAACACATCGTATGAGGAAGGGCTGAGGGACTTGGGTTGGTTTAGCCTGGAGAAGAGACAGCTCAGGGGGTGACCTCATTGCTCTCTACAACTACCTGCAAGGAGGTTGTAGAGTGGTGAGGGATGGTCTCTGCTCACCTTTTGTACTTGTACCTGCAAGTGTGAGGACTAGAGGGAATGGCCATAAGCTGAGACCGGGGAGATTCAGATTAGATGTTAGGAAAATGTTTTCCCTGTTAGGGTGGTCAGACACTGGAATAGGAAATTGCCCAGGGAGGTGGTGGACTCACCAATCCTGGAGGTGTTTAAGGCATCTGGATCTGGCACTGAAGGATATGGTTTAGGGGCTTCAACAGTGACAGGTTAATGGTTGGACTGGATGATCTTAGAGGTCTTATCCAACCTTGATGACTCTATGATTCTAAAAGCCAATTATCTTTTCAAAAATGCAGGGCAGAACGGTGAAAAAAAATTGTATTTTTACCCTGCAGGTGGGCTTTCATCATCTCAGAACTCTTGAAGTTGTCCCTGCTCTATATTCCATCAGTCAGATTTTATAAAGACATGGGTTTCAGGAAATCAGGAATGACTGCAATGAAATAACAGTTTCAGTAATGTAAAACAGCAGGAGAAGAGAAACATGCCACCTTCAGAAAGAAACTAAAAGCACTTCCAAACAAAAGAAAACCCCTAATGAATCAAAAAAATGCCATGCACCCAAAAAGGTTTTAGTGGAGAGGAAAACTGAACACACATTCCTTCTCTCCTATACTTAAAGAGGAAATTATGGATTTAACCAACAAAAGTAGTCATGAAGAACAGATATGAAGGATAACATGATGTAACATATAATATGGCATTATGAAGGACAGATATAAGCTCTGTTTGCACTAGAAGTAACTAAGTGTTACTTGAACTGAACTACTGCAAACTATATAATAAGGGATTCAGGAAAACAATCACCATATTTTAATTTGATTTATGTTCTTGCCTTGCAAATGTCTAAACAGTTCTCAGCAACATGAAACAGGGTTACAAAGTCATAACAGCAGAATGTGAACTTTTGCCATGTTCAGCAGAAGGACCATTTGCATGTATATGCCTGTAAAGCAAGCACAGGCCCATGGGTAACACAGTGCCTCTCTGCAAAGGTGCTGGGGGCTGTGTCTGAATTAGGTGTTACTGGCACAAATTACAAGAAGGGAGATATCAGAGGCAATGCTAGTGGATCTACAAGTGAGGTCTCAAGACACATTTATTTTTTACATTCCTGTAAGCAAGCTGCTTAGAGGGGCTAGGAATTACACCAGAAACAGTCATGATTTGAAACTGAGAAAGGCTAGGACATAGTCAATACAGAAATGCTAATGTGGTATCCTGGGCAGAGGACAACAAATGGCACAGCAGAATTTTACTGTCCCAGTGAAAGGAGACCACAGGCACAGCTATATTCTATCACTTCTAAATCTGAAGAACTGCGGCATCCCAGTCTGAATACATAACTCTAATCAATGTATTGAAGCAAACTGAGCTGCCAGGCCCTCATGCCATGCATACCTATTACTCCCACTGATTGAAATGGGAGTGCTGCATGTGTTCAAAAAGCACATCCTCCAACCATTATCTGCTATGTTCATAAAAACAAAGCCCAGAAGAAACAGAGTCTGAAAGATGGAATGATGCATATGAAAGCATTTGAAAATGTAAAAAAAAAAAAGAAAAAAAGAAAAAACCCCACTGGGCATCTACAAACACACAGTCATACAGTCATTATTATTCTGCCTCCATTCTATGTAATTAGGAATCTTAACTGCATGCCTTCTATACACACAATGTGAAAGCAATTTATCAGCCTGTCCTATTAATGTTGGATGTTTGCCTTGGTAAAAAAGACAGGGTAAAACAAAGGACAAAAATTCTAATACCCTAAAGAAAATATCTCATGTATACCACAAATTACTTCTTGATTTAGAAGGTGCCTTTAAGGGCAAGGGGGTCTTTCTACCAACCAGAAAGCAGTTCTTATTTCTGTATCCTTATGCAACTTTCTAAGGAGAAGTTTTAAAGCTACTCTATAAAGGTCTATTTAAGCTTTCTTCCTGTTGCTCCTTAAGTACAAAATAAAAGCAATCATGATTTCCAGCATAAGAACAGTTTGTATGTGGGGAAACAGAGCACTTACCCTGAGAACAAACAAACCAACCCATGCCAAGCCCCCAGGTTAGGACCACTACAGAAGCACAATGTAAAGGTCTACTATCAGTACGAATAACTGAGCATTAGTGGCTCACAAGTGCTGTCTAGACAAAAAAACCAACCTTTTCTTGATATAGTTTGTGGAGCCAGTTGGAACATTCCTGCACTTCCTCTAGTGGAATCCGCCTGCCAATGGTAAACAGGAGGCATTGAGGAATATTAAATACTTCTGCTCCCATGAACAGCACTTGCATTGCACAGACAGATTATCCATCTGACAGGAGACTCACTACATTTTCCACCTTTTTTTAACTTGTGGTAACAACTCCTACATCAGCAAAGTATAGTTTTCTTCTAGAGCCACTTTTGGTTTTTAGATGCATGCGGAATTCAGAAATCTAGATTTCTGAAGCAACGTTCTAGATAAAGGTTTACAGCATTCTGTTTCCAAACAAATGTTTTGAATGAACCAGTTTCTTACCCCACCTATGAAGTTCAAGGCCGTATTTGAACAGTTAGGTACAGAAAGAAAACACAAACTCTTGTACTTAGGGGAAAGCACTCCAGTGTTTCTCTGGTAACATTTCCAATTCCTGTAATTTTTGTTACGTGCAGTTTGGTTGGATCATTTCCAGCAAAACGGCTCCAATCACTGAAAAATCCTCTCTTGACTAAGTTTTCATCGCATTATATGCATTTTGGTCAATAACCTTGTGACAGAAAAGAATCCCCTTGCTATCCTCATTTAGGTATGGTAATGGCAACATTTCATAATTTTACATTTTTCAGTATAGCATGTATTTTAATTAATATCCATCAAGAGCGGCATCAAATTAACTTCCTTCAGCACAAAAGAAGCCCTTCTCACAGCCAGCATGCTCCTGTTTGCAGTTAATAAGTTAACAGGTGTAACAATACTGTTTTGTTCCTTTATTTAAGAAAGTCATAAGATGACAAGCATTAAAGTCTACACAATTTAACAAGGCCATCCAAATTTTGCACACTGCTACTTAGTGCAACACCCACAGCACTTCAATAAGCAACCATGGAGGATTCTGAAGAACATCTGTAATGGTCCTCAACTAATTGCCAAAACAAATTTAGCCATACCTGTAAAAGCTTTTCAAGAGATGCAAAAGGATAGAAGGGCAAATAGCCCTGAACTGAGTCAGGAAAAGCAATTTCCATGCTCTGCCAGACTGACTTGCAGCAGGCTGGAATGGTGTCAGGGAGACACAGCAAGTACCCTTCTGCTCTGTTGGACGAATGGCCCATACAGGTAGGGTCAGCTGCTCCTCCATGAACACTAGCCAGCCAGGCCATGTGCACCAAACACAAGGACACCAGGCTGAACTACCAAGTGGGAAGACAAAACTAGAGAAAGCTTCTTTTTACCCTTGGGCAAAAAACAGTTCTGAAGAAAATATTTTCTCAAACAGGCAGAAAAGGGGAGGTAAAAGAAAAGCTTTGGTTGATATGCAGGATACTTCATGTTGGTATCCAAGATAGACCAATTGGACCAGACAGTTATAGCTGCAAAGGGGTTACGATGAAATTCTGCTCACTTGTGGAATCACTTCCAGGCTCCTATGCTCCAGCTCTAAACTATCACATGTCCTGAATGCATAGCATGAGTGCTGCTGGTGGAACCTTGCCTGGGAATTGGCCCATTAAGGTTACAAGAAGCCATTAGGGCAATCATCACTTATAGAAGCATCAATGAAAAGGAATCCAACAAATAGTTCTTTCACTAAACCTTCTTCTTGGTAGAGAGGGAACAGCAGTCAAATACGTCAACAATGGCACCACCAAACAGAGACTGGAACAGTCCTGAGCCTGCACCAGAGTAAGAGCCACTGTGCCAGAGACCAGGTATAAAGCAACTCCATCTGAACACTTAGAAGATGCTTGGTATTCTGGCCAAGTGAGTGAAAAGAGGTCCCACTGCTGCTGCTGAGCTAATAAACAGACACAAAAATTAATTAAAACCCCCCAAACAGTAAGTAGACATTCATGGATTCCCCACATATTTATAGCCACAAAACTTTACAATAAGCCTTCCCATCCCATAGGAATTTTTTATCTGAAGTTCTGTGAAGGCTGGTAGAGATTTGCTTTCTGTTACCTATTGAAACCATTTCCTTATTTGTCCAATTGTGATTGCAAATACACATTCCTGTATGCTAAAAAGGAATTAAAACATGGATTACTTGCCTTACATATAAATCTGCATGATATTTCTTTCCATTTAGAACTCCCAGCAATGTTGGATTTTCATTATTTCTGAAATTGAGGGTAGAATCATAGACTGCAGAAACTACAAGAAAAGAAACAGGTTATGTGATTACTGCAGTAATACAATGGAAATAAGTAATTTTCTCTCAGACAGGGAGAATATTTAGATATGAAGTCATCAGCAATAGCACCATAGTTTGAGCAGTCACCAAGGTAAAAGTTACAATGGAGTATTCAACATGCAGGTTTTAAGAAGCCAAATAACCAGTGAATCTTTCAGGAACTGCACCAGCAGAATGGAAAGGTTTGTTTTCTGCCCTTGCCTCTTTCCCCATCAGGTGCAGAATGTTGGGAACACAGTTACAGTTTCTGACAGACTATACCTAGGATTTTGCAGGAGTCAAATGGTTGAAAAACTGCTACCTTTCTCAATTCACTGTGAACGACACAACTATACCTCTAAATCTATGGAAAAAAACCAGGCAAATACACACTTTATAAACAATGAACAGTATACACCATTTGACTAGGAATAGGTAAAGTGTGTGTGAGAGAGACATCCTACAGCAGGAGGGCTTAATGCAACTACAAATTGTTGGGGTTCAAAACAACACCCCATTCGTGTCCATTATTTGATAACTCAGGCACATGCTATAGGGCAAAGGCAGAGACAATGACAGACCACATCTTATGTGAGCTGGGCTGCTGCTATGAAGACATGCAGATGACAGGAATGTAACATAGAAGTTCCACAGAACAAAATTGCAGCCAAACTTTCAGCGTTGAGAAAACTGTTTCTGCAGCTCAGGACTGAGCAGTAACCACAAAAGCATTTGCAAAGGCAAATCATAGTTAAACTAAGACAGCATTAACAAGCAGTTTCTACAGAAAAGCAATTCAGTGTTCAAAACCACATGAAGTGTTTCCAAAACGTTTGTTTGAATGCATCCTTAGAGACACTATTTTCCTGATGTCACAAAATTACCAGAGCACAATTAATTTTCCTGACACTGAAACCAACTGTGCATCATGGTACAAATTCTAAGATCAGTGCTAGCATGCAAACTTTTCTTTTTTCGTCACAAAGTGACTAACAAGCACTTCACATGTGGTTTGCTGTGGTTTAGGTTTTCTATTCTAGAATTCTGCAATAATGCACACTGTGAAGAACCTTTATTGTGAGAGCTCTTGACCTACCTAAGAAAGACTTTTATTACACACAACAGATTTGCTTTTGGTTTTGAAACTTCTCCAGCTATGACAGATAAATATGGCTTGGTCACAGCATTCAGCTCCCAGAAACTCACACATCATTTGTTACTGCACAGCAGAATTCATGGCACAGAACAGAGTAGACTGAAAGGAAATCCTGAAAACAAAAGGCCAAACCCTTGTCACTGCATACAGACTGTCTTCCTCACTAACAACTCTATTCTTTTCTACTACAGTTGGACTCGTAGCCCAAACTCAACACTACAACACAAGCCAAAATCCACTTCAAGCATACTACTCTCTCTGTACAATACAAGCAGGAAATTACTTTTTTTAAAAAATAAATTATTTGCCTGAATTTTTAAGCCGCTTAGCTTAGAAGGATTTTACTAATCTACTCTAATTTACTAATCCAATGTAATTGAAGAAAAACAAGAGCTCAGTTTGGTTTTTACAGGGTAAGCGTCTTAGTTTACTCTTTAATAGCATGAGATTATTCTAATGACAATAGGGATGCAATAAAGCAAAGTATGATATACACAGCACTTGTTCTTTCATCTTTTACAAGGCATCTACATTTGAGTTTTGATATGAACTGGATGTTTGTTCAGACACATTGGAAGATGCTTCTCCAGTTCTGAAAAAACCTTCTGCACAGTTGGGCAGGAACATCTTTATGTGCTGATGGCCTTACACAGAGTTTCTCTTTTCTCCAGGTAAAAAAAAAATAATCCCATCCCAGTTTGCAAATGGTCTGTAGTCTGATATTCAGTACAGTCCCTTTTAATAACACACTGAGATCTTTTGGTGCAAAGCAGTGCCAAATCCAGGACAATGATAGCATGTGCAGGTGTAAACAGACCTCTGTTATATCCAGATATAACTGAAGATAACTGGAGATTTCAGCTTTTTCATTCTGAAAGTGCAGGAAAAGAACAAGAATAGAAGGGTCAAATGAAAAAGAATGCAAAGAATTAAAATCTGCCAGAAAGCTTCCCCAGCCAAAGCAGCAATAGCATGCTGTGTGACACACTGGAACTGTTCATCATTAAATGTGTATTTTGGAATTACATGTTTAGAACTGCACTTCTCATGGCTTTCTCATCCAAAAACTGAAGAGTCCAGGCATGTCATGTTCTAAAACAAGTGAAAAAATAACTCCATAGTATCTTTAAAACATTGCAATTGTCTCACTCTCGGGCTAACATAGGCAGCAAATGAGAAGTTTTGTTTCAATTGTGAAATAAAATATTTTTGCAGAGAACTTCTATCTTCAAACCTCTTTTTCATTAAAACCCAAACACAATTAAATATTTGAAAGCCCTTTCAAAGGCTCAGAACAGATCGTAACTGAAAACAAAATTTTTCCAACTGAATTGCTATTTTCTGTCAAAAAAGGCTAGGCTTTTTTTTTGGTTGCTTTCTGATCTCTGCCCAGATTTTTTTTCATATCTTTAACTTTTGGTTCCTTGTACAGCGTTCTGACAGTGCTACTTAACTAAGAAATTAAGACTTAATTTCTTAATTTCAGTGTAAGAAATCTTTGGATTACATACCCAGAGAGGATTTTTCTTACTCCAACTGTCTTCTTGAATTTCATGCACTACTTTGTGGGCATGGTGGATTATGCCAGAATGATCATCCGACAAATCAACCTACAGGCAATAAGTATGCCTATGTGCACCTTCATACTAGCACACAATGATCTGAAGACTGGGAAAGGGAGAGGAAGATAGAGTGGAATTCACTGTACTGGTGCTATAACACCACCTTGACACAATCATTTGATTTAACACTTAATTTCTTTGATCACCTTGGTCAAAAATCATTCATCCTCTCAAACTTGGTAGCTTGCTCTGAAGGATGACTAGAAGCCTTACTTGAGAAAAAAAGTAAAAAAATTCAGGTCTAAAGTGCAGCTCATGGAAAGAAAAAAGTCATTGGAATACCCCCAAACACTGTCATACTGAACTCCATGAGAACATCACCCTGGAATTTATTCCTCATGCATTCCCTCCAGGGCAGTAGTTCCCAGCATGCACAGCTGGCAGAAAAGGTATACAACACAACTTGGGAGTTATCTACCATCCATCATGAGGCACATTTTTAAACACAAGTCTTAACTAACTAAAAACAGCTGAAAGGAACTGCCTGATATACAGCCAGGCAATAAAAGTAACAGTCTTTTGCAGTATTTATGACATCTATTTTAACTGTAATTAATGAATGAGTATTTTCATTTGCTTCAATGGACAGTACAGGTGACAAGCAGCAACTTATTAAGACAGTGAATAGCTTCTAGAAGCAAAGTTCCTGAGGACTGCATCTGTACTGCCATATTGGTAGAGACAGACACTAACAGAAATATGGGAACAAGTTCAAAAAACATTAAAAGCACTTCTTTAAGAATCAAGTTGTGTGCAGAGATCTGAATTCGTGAGAGTAAGTCTCTGAAAAGAATTCCATTGTCATTTATGAAAGAAATGAGTTAAGAGGGAAGGTTCTTTACTTGTTTTTTTGTGTGAAAGATATTTTTATCCAAACATATCTGCTTCTGCTGACAGATATGGCACCACTGGTACGGAGGCAGTTTCTCATGTATGCACATTGAATAAACTCTTTCTGAAGCTAAGCTTTTCAAAACAGATGGACTTGCCAGACTGATGTCAACAATGTCTATTTCCAACTACTGCAGAACTATTTCAGAACTACTTCCAGAATGACTGAACCAGGTAGCATTAAGAGTTGATACGAAGCTTTGAAGAGGACCAGTCACTGCTACTATGGGTGATGGACCTCTACAGCCAGAGAAACAAGCATCCATCCATCCTAGAGTACAGGCTGAATCACACCCTTGTTAGAAAGGGGGAACAAAAATTGATAGAAACTCTGACATATCCAGCTGTGAACTGGTCCCAAACATATGGCTTGACTTCACTGCTATGTTGTGCTGAAGCTATATCTCTTAGCAAGGCTCTCCAGCCAGGCCTACCACCCCTACTGGGAGAGCTGAATGTGCATTAGCCTAAATGACAGGCCCCAAATGGGCTCAGGCAGCTCAGCACCAGTCTCTTGCTTTTAGAGATGCATCCCACTGCAGATTTGACTTAATTTCTAGATAGAACTTACATTTCTAGATTATAGACTGTCAAAATATACTCCCATCATGTTCTTTAGTAAAAAAAACTATGCACGGACTTCCTTATTACCTGTACATAATAATGTTACAAGGAGTTCCAAAAATAAGACATTGCTTACAAAGGCTTTTCAAATGTTCTTCACATGTACCCCTTGTTTCTGTAGGAGAGAAACATATAGAAACCGAGACAATAACTCCTGTATCTTCTTCTCATTGCAAAAAGTGACAAGGCAAGTAAAGCAACATACCTAGAAGAACCTGCAACACCATTCTGGGGTCATCAACCCCTCAAATGGTTGTTGAGGGTCATCAAACCCTCACATTAAAAGGTTTTTAATTCTTGACACTTTTTGCTGAAACTGTATATGGGAAATTATGATTCTGTGCTTCTCCTTGAACCCTCAACAGGAAAATACTACCTTCTTACAGGCCTTACACTGCTTGATCTGGCAAGTCACCTGGACTGAGGTAGTGATGTGCACTCCCCCAAGTATATAAGTAACCTAGCAATCTCAGTCTTCATCTTCTGAAGGTATTTCAAATATTTATGATCCTAGTAAGCGTTATTGTAGTGTACCACATGAATGTCTAAAAGTTTTTATGTCACTTGGGTTCCCTAAAGTTGTTTCCTTTTGAAACATCTTTCTACAAATCAGCTACTTGTCCATAATCATGCCATATTTTGCTTGCATTGCACAGAGCAGTGAAAAGAACAATATCACCACCAAAATAAACTGTCCCTGATTCCCAGCTCAGGGCATTAGAGGTCACAGTTTTGACACATTTCTTTAGCGTCTTAAGTCTACCACCCCCTGCCCTCAGCAAAACAGTCACCCTTATTCAAAAAGCAAGGTTAAAGTGTGCCCTTAAGGGGGTTGCTGGATGCTGCACATAACTTACCTCTTCTTCACATCCCAAAAAAGATCCAAGTTATGCTATACATTTTGGGGATGGAAAGTTGTGGGTGCCTGATAAACTACAACAGAAATGTGATCTACCTAACTTGCACGAGGATATGTAAAAGAAACATGACAGGTATCAAGAGAGCTGACTGCAAAGCTCCTTTTACAGCAGCTATCCCAGATATGTCACATGAAAACATGTCTTCAAAGATAAAAGAAGTTTTGACATTAACTTCAGTCAAGCCGGAACATTTTCTTCTAAACCAGTAACCACTTTGTCTTTCTTACGTATCAGCCTTCTAATAACACACCAATCTACCAAACCCCGAAGATACTGTAACACTGTGGCTACTTAGCACTGTCTTTCCTTTGTACACAGCAGAAGACTTTGATAAATAGTATTAGTAAAACAAAATCACTTCAAAGGTATTTGAGCAATATTCTTACTGATGTCACTTGAAAGTTGGCAAATGCAAGTAACCAGAAATAACTGGAGGGTTGGGAGTTTAGAACAACATCAACAGAGAAAAACGTACTCATGTTCTGTAAAGTAGAAATAATCTGTTTATGAATTTCGGCTATGTGTATCTTCAGCCAAGGTCTATTTCCCCTTCCCCAGCTCCACAAAGAAACTCTAAAGAACAAATCTATACAGGAATTTAAAGCAAAATATTTTTTATTTTAAAATCATGTTATTTGAGGCAGATATTTACCACAAGAAAATATTTTAAGACCTGCTGCCTTAGGTTCTCGACTGATGCATTTGCTTCGTTTAGAACGGAATCACTCAGTATGTACTAAGAGATACTATACTTTGGCAACAGGTACATAATATGCAACTTGAGATTCCACAGAGTCACAATAACAGAAAACAAAACAAAAAAATAAGAAAAAAAAAAAAACAACAAAGTTGCTCCAGGCCTTTGTTGGTAAAACCACAGGCTAATGGAAAAAAGGTAAGAAAGGATTCCAGGGCTTTTGTGCTAGGACACATGCTACAGGGAAAACAAAAGCATGGCAAACTGAGAGCAGTTAGATAAATAACCATTTAGCATTGTTCCCTGTGACTTTCCTTACCTACATTTCTCAAACACTGCACGGTGACAGCAAATCCTTTTGTTCGTGGCAGTAGGTGATACTTGAGCTTGGGCAGACCTTTGGCTTCGGCTACCTGCATGCTAATCTGGTGCTTCTGTTCTGTGAACCTTGTGCCCTCGCAGTGAATCAGGAACTAAAATCAAGAGAGAACTACAGTTAGACAGAAGCTCAGGTGTTCTACTTCTGACTGAACAGAGGTCTCTCTAATTCCCACCAGTACAACCCAAATCAGCACTGCGAGCAGGGACAGGTGTACCCACACACACATTTAGGACATTTATTTGACTGAAGTAAAAAATCCCAACCAACCAAAAAGAAAAACCCCAACAAAAAAGTTCCAACCAAAGACTCATTCAACTTGCTATCCTCTGGTTTGAATTTTAGCCTTTAGGCTAAACATCTGCTCCGTTACTTGCTATCAAAATGACTTGATTTCTCTAAATGAGTTGCTCCATCTCTAACTAGATGTTAGAAAACACATAAAACATAGTCCTGTTGTAAATCTCTCACTGATGGTGAAGTGTTCAAGTATCTAAACCAAACACATTTCTAAGAAATGCTTCAGTGCCTAGCTTGCTTCCCCTCACTCCAACCTACTTGCTGCTTTCACTATGACACTAGCATCACTGACAACTGCAGACAGTAACTTTGATGCCAATGACAGAGCTGATAACAGATGTAAGTCAGGAGACACAGAACAAATGAAAGCCTCATGCCCTTACGAACTATACAGTGGAAGTGCTCAGACATGAACAATTACAATCTTGCCACTGGCAGGCAGGGGGGAGCACACAGATCTTTGGAGAGTCATCACTTGCTCGTCTGCTTTCTGCCAAGCCTGAATGCAAACTAGCACATCAGAGCACTGCCAAACCACACAAGCTAAGACCTCATAACCCACAGCAAAAATGTGGCCAACAGAGAGAGAGAAGAAAACTAGCCAAGCAGCCAGCTTCAGTCCTAGCTCATCTAAGAGCACTTTTATTCATGTATCAAAAGCATAATGTTATGCAGCTAGATGAAACATAGAGAAATTGATGAGACAGGCTTTCTAGTCCACTTAGCATGCTTTGCTTGTCTACCTTCCATGGTGCTATTGTGCATGATGATGTCATCATACAAAGGCAGATTAAAACCCCACACTGCAATAACTTCAGATGTACATCAACAACTATCTACCTTATATAGGTATAGCTCCTTTTTAGTAATCCCTCTACAGCAGTACCTACAGGATGGTGGTGGTTTGTGTTCATCAATTAGAGCTGAACTGCCTAGGTGTATAGAAAGGCATTCAACAATTCAATTATGACAGTTAAAAAAAAGCTTGTTTCAGAGAATGAGAGATACAGCATATGCATTTTCACAAGGAAACTGCTTCCTAAGCAATAGGTTCTGTAGGTCCTGGTGAGGCTGATGAAGATACCAGTTCTTTAACTGAATTGCCCTCCTGCTATCACCAGCTCAGGAGAAATACAGTTTTTCTGATTACTGAGAAAAACTTCAAAGGCTTTTCATTCTCAGAGTAGGAAATGCCAGGCAGGGTCAGTACTAAAAAATCATGGTGATGCAAAAAGTAACACCGTCCTGTTAGTGAAAAGTGACACCAACCCTCTCTCCATAACACTGCCAATGGCCCCAACAACCCACTTCTCCAACTAGGTACTTATCTATGGCTTCCACCTCTGCTGTGCCATGTCTGACCAAGCATCTTCACAGGAATGGCAGAATCGCAGGAGAAGAGAAAACACTAGTATGAACTTTTAAGGTGAGAGGGCAGCTTAGGTAAAGAATAAAGCCAATGTGTTTCAATACAACATTGTCACATGCATCTGTTGCACCCCCATGGGCCCCTGCATCTACCCCTGTATCCAGCTCCTGTATCTAGAGGACCACAGAGTTTACTGAGTGGATCACAGTGGAAGTATTTTTGCAGTAATATCTGCAGGGTTCCATACTACAGAGGAAGAAAACAGGTAAGATAGACTACTACATGGGAAATTCAAGAAAGAATCTGATTCTTCAAGAATACCCTCCTGATACTGCTAGGAAGCCCATGAATCAAAGTTCTCGGAGCAACCTGGTGACTATCATGTTGTCTGTGCTCCTCATCCCTGCCAAGCATTACAGCACCTCACACTCCACTTGTTATTCATTACTCACCCAAAAATTTTCAGGATAGTCCCGGAGATTCAGCAGCTTCTGCATGACTGTTTTCCGATCTTCCTCCCACTTACGCTTGCAGAAGACTATCTCTAGGAAATACCACATCCAGCCAATGATAGGCATGTAGGAGAGCTCCTTCTTTGCAAGCACTTTGGAACTCTGCAAGACAGAATCAAAGCAAGTAAAAGAGTTAAACCACTTAGAGTTCACTGTGTGTATGACACATGCACAGTTATACACTAATATATTAATTCATATTGACCAGTCCCACTTTTAACACCAGTGTAAAAGCAAAACAAAAATAAATTTTTCTCATATGACAGAATAGTCAAATCTAGTATCAGATATCTGCATGGAAGACTTCCAATATTAAACATTTATGTGTGTATTTGTCTATCCTACCCAAACACTGAAACCCAAAACAGAAGTCAAATTCCTTCAAACACTAAGGAATCCATGCAAAAGTGCCAAACCCACATCAACTCAACTTCTTAACTCAAGCAGACTCAAGTTCCTTTAAGATATCTTGCAGCTATACTTCTCCCCAAAGGTGGGACATCTCATCATGCGAAAAAAACCAAACCAGCAGAGTCACAGAGCCATTGCTGCACAGCATATTGATGCTGTACACATGTGGTTTACCAGTGGAAGAAACCTTAAACAACACCAAATATAACAACAGCAATAAGAATACATGATTTGTGTTTAGGTTTGTTTATGAAAGGGCAGAAATATTTACAGTAATGAATTTCAAAATGTGCTTGGGAAGTAGAGAAAGCACCATTGCTGTCTCACAAGTGTGACAGACATTGAAGTGATTGGTCCAGACACTCCACAAGAAATTTATGATTTATCAAGCATTCAATGAGTTCCAAAACTCAAATACTACTCCAGAAATTAACTTTGTGATTATCTTAGACTGACATTCCTTTGGGCAGGAGAGCTGATTCCACTTGCTCCTTTTCTGTCTTCCGAGCCAGCCTGCCTTGGTGAGCTGTCATACATTTCACTTTGTTATTTTATGAATAAAATGAACACGTGTATGTGGCTGTGTGTTGTTGCTTCAGCATTTCCTGAAAAACAGTGACATTTCTTTAGAGGACAGATGGAGTGATTACAGTCCAGTTTCTAACGATGATATCATTATACACTAGGCCATCACAGTGCTCTGCAGATGGATTCCAGGGCATGGCATTTGACTAGCAGAAATTATTTACCAGTAGAAGTTGCCATCAACAGAAAATATTTACTTTTTATTTTTTTCAGTCACTGTTGTTCATTTGGTTGCTAGGGGAAGACTTGACCTAATTCTTTATCTCAGCTCATTCCTTTCATCTGCTTTCTTTCTTTGAGAAGGAAAATACCTTAAATAATTAAGCTATCTCAAAGCTCATAAGACTGGAAGGCAAGTGCACATCACATAGCTTTGCTAGCAACTGTTACACAGAAGCAGAACAGAAGATGACACGAGACAATTCCATTTCTAAGAATGCAGGAACCATCTCTGTCAAATGATTTAATCTTTGTAATAAAGTGCACCCTCTTGAGCATTTGAGTATTTCAGATTTTCAGTGCTGAGCCCAGATCAGGACTCCAAACCCAGCTCTCCCACAAGGAGCAGCCACAGTACTCGGCACACTGCCATTTCAATTCCAAGCCATGTTGTACCTTAGTCCCTACTACATGGCAGCAGCAACACTGAGTCCAGCCTCCTCTTCCAGCTCCCCAAACTGCCCACAGAGAAACAGCCTCTCGTTCTACCATTGTCGTTAGCTCTGTTTTTTCCCTGTTCTCAGTTACTCTCAATACAAGTAATTTTCTTATTTCTGAAATAAGTGTAAATAGTCCTAGCATATAGCTTTAAGAGCCTCCAAAGAGCATTTTTTATTGTAGGCCATGTACAGTATAGCTTCCACTCAAAGGCACACAGACCAGTTCATGTGCCATTCCAGTCCTCTCCACCATACATGCCTGAGGAAGACAGCTGAGCCAAGGGCTTCCCTCGAGAAACCCCAACAGAAGCAAAGTGTTTCTAGCTGAGCAGGGAGGGCTAAAAGCTTAGGGAACTACTGCCCACATCAGTCACAACCAGGGCAGCCATCAGCCACTGCACAGTGAGAGCAACAACAACAGTGTCACTACCAGCAAAAGAAAAAAATCTACATGCTCTTGAAGTTTATTTACAGTAAGTGTTCAGTACCATTAATCTAAGCATGCTCTGCATAGAATGCACAAGGCCTCCAGAGCACAGAGTCACAAAAGAGAACCTAATAGTTCTCCCTCCCAGACTTTAAAATGCAGGAATCCTAGTCCAAAAAGCTAGCTAAAATAACTATTTCACCATACCTGTTTTCTAGTGTTTTGCATATTTTAAGGAGTGTATGAGTTATGCAAGAGGGTAGAGAGAAGTTGCCACCCCTATTTTCTTTCTTCCCCAGTGAAACTAAGAAACGATACCGTGAGCTAAGGTGCCACATCACACAGGTATAACCACAAAAGCAGAACAGATGTCTGAATTCTTCCCCAACACATGCTCTTATTAATTTACTGTGCCAATGCATTTTTAAAATGCAAAAGTGCTCTCTTAGACACATGTGAGCATGAATCCTTAGATGCACATAAAAAGAAGCTAAAACACCTCATACTATTTTGTGCACCCATCTGCCCTAGGAGTAGAAGGAAGGCTAATGACAGAACAAATTAGACAAAGGAAACTCCTCAGTGCGTTATACTGGCAAGACTGCTCTCATGTGGGAGGAATACATTAAGTCTCCCCTCAGAAGTTACCATCTTTCTTACAATAACTAGAGCTACAATCTGTTCTGTTTTGGGCATCTACCCATGCACAGCTCCTCTGCAAATACCTGAGGGGAAAAATGCTACTCCAGTTGACTTCAGCCACTAGCATTTCTTTACCAAAGTGCTTTGGTAAATACATGACAGTTATGTCTAACCTTCAAATTCAGCTTGTTCAACGGAAGAAAATTAATTAAAAAGTGATGATTTATTCTATGTAAACTGCCTTCTTGAAGGAGGTCAAACATTTTTAGTGCTCAGAACTAATTTCAACAGATGTTTAATGAAATTATTGCTGGACAGGGACAACTTATCTACAGTAACAGCATTTTAACCTGGATTAATTAATTTTGGCCAAGTTTGTTCAGATGGAAATATCTGTGAAGTTCTCCTTTTGTGAATGATTGCATCAACATCACAAAGTATTTTTACAAGCTTACTTTAAATGCATTTGCCCAGCTATGCTGTCAAGAAAGAAAATCTTGATTCTATCTGTCCTGCCTCAGTTATTCAACACCTCTTGACCAAAGAATGCAACAAACTGCATGAAATCAAGGTGCAAGCTGACAGTGTCCAACAAAACTTGTTCCACAGTTCCAAAACAAGTGACTTTTTGTGGCTATGCAAACCATTAGCAGCAGCAATTTGCCTCATAAATTATTTGCTCTCCAGGCTATCCTCAGCATTGACATACTTTTGATGATTCTGACTGCTCTATTTTTGAAATATAGCACTCCTTCATATTATACTCTCTGCGACATCAAGGCAGAAAGATGTTTCTTTAGTCCCTCAAAAGCCATCATTCCAGAAACTTATTTAGGCTCCTAATTTCTAATGCTACACATTGAATAAAGCTTCTCCATGTTGGAAAGGTAACACAGCAGTATTTTAGAAGATACGTGCCCAAGCACAAGCTAACATGCTGCATTAAATATAAAAAATAATAATGCACATTTGGTTGCCTATAAGAACAGTTACACACTTTAGAATCATAGAATTGTTTAGGTTGAAAAAGACCCTTATGATTATCAAGTCTAACCATTAACCCAGCACTGCCAAATCCACCACTAAACCATGTCTATAAGTGCCACATCTACACATCTTTTAAATACCTACAGAGATGGGAACTCAACCACTTCCCTGGGCAGACTGTTCCAATGCTTGATAAAACTTTCAGGGAAGAAATTTTTCCCAGTATCCAATCTAAACCTCTCCTGGTGCAACTTGAGGTTGTTTTCTCTCATCATAAGTAAAAGCAATCACTTTTTACCTGGGAAAAGAGACCGAGCCACACCTTGCTACAACCTCCTTTCAGGTAGTTGTAGAGAGCAATGATGTAGGTACTCCCTGAGCTGCCTTTTCTCTAGGCTAAAGAACCCCAGCTCCCTCAGCTGCTCCTCATAAGATTTGTGTTCCAGACCCTTCACCATCTTCATTGCCCTTCTCTGGACAGGCTCCAGCATCTCAATTTCTTTCTTGTAGTGAGGGGCCCAGAACTGCACACAGTACTTGAGGTGTGGCCTCATCAATGCCAAGTACAAAGAGACAAACACTTCCCTGGTCCTGCTGGCCACACTATTTCTGACAGGCCAGGATCCCATTGGCCTTCTTGGCCACCTGGATACACTCCTGGCTCATGTTCAGCAGTTTTCAACAAGCACCCTCAAGTCCTTTTCCTCCCAGGCAGCTTTTCAGCCACTCTTACCCCAGCCTGTAGTGCTGCATGGGGTTGTTGTGACCCAAGGGCAGAACTCAGCACTTGGCCTTGTTGAACCTCATATCACTAGTCTTGGCCCATCGATCCAGCCTGTCCAGATCCCTCTGCAGAGCCTTCCTGCCCTCCAGTAGATCAACACTCTCACCCAACTTGGTGTCATCTGCAAAATGATTGAGGTGCTTTCAGTCCAGATCATCGATAAAGATATTCTGGCCCCAGATCTGAGCCCTGGGAAACACCACTTGTGACCTGCTGCCAGCTGGATTCAATTCCACTCACTGCCACTCTCTGGGCACAGCTGTCCAGCCAGTTTTTCACCCAGCAAAGAGTGTACCTGTCTATACTATAAGCAGCTGGTCTAGTGGGGCCCCTTCTTAGCTGGCCATCTCACCAGCTGCATCAGAAAATTATCTTCCACACACTCCAGAAATCTCCTAGACTGCTTCCCTTCTGCTGTGTTTTATTTCCAGCAGACATCTGGGAAGTTGAAGTCCCCCACAAGAACAAGGGCTACTGACTGTGACACTGCTTATAGAATATTTCTTCTGCCTCTTCATCTTCATTCATGGGTTAGGCAGCCTGTAACAAACTCCCACCAGGATATCTCACTTGTTGGCTTTCCCCCTGATTCTTACCCATAAACACTTGACCCTTTAATCACTATTATCCAGTTCTAGACAATCAAAACACTCCCTAACATACAGAGCTACGCCACTACTGCTCCTTCCTTGCCTATCCCTTCTGAAGACCTTATACCCATCCATCGCAACATTGCAGTTGCAAAAGTCATTCCACCATGTTTCTGTAACTGCACTTCTATCATTGCTTTCAAGCTGCCCACTGGCTTCCAACTCCTTCTCTTTGCTGCTCAATGCTTGGTGCATTGGTGCACGTGCACTTCAGTTGGGCTACTGATCCTAGCACATTTTTGGGGAAGAAGCCCTAATTCCTATATGACCATTCTCAGGCACTTCCATGGTTTCTAACACATCAACAACCCTTGTTTTCTTGCTGACACATGGATCTCCAACCCCTACCTCCATGGAGACATCAGACAAAACAACCTTGTTAGCACACTGACCCTCAAACATTGGCATGCCACCCCCAGGCTTATCTCTAGAAAGATGATTTTGTCCTTTCCCCTTCAAATCTAGTTTAAAAATCTATTAATATATTAAAAATGCACAAAAACCCTACTGTGCTCACACATGTATCAGTTGCATACAATAACCTACAAAAGTCTCCTCTCATACCTGCATTTAAGGCCATGCTCAGTATTTCCAACAGCAAGCTTCAGCATAAACAACTCCTAAACAAAATTTGGGTTTCCTGGCATTGGAACAGACAGTTAAGGTTAAAATTTATTACATGTGCTTAGTGACTTTTTATGAGAAACTTAACCAAGATAATTAACAAACAGTTTTTCAGAATGGTTTTCTGCCTTGTCCACCCTGCGCCAAGGAATACAGAACTAAGTCCTCTTTTGGAAGTGCACGTATTTTGATACAATATAACAAGCCCCTCAGAATAATGTTTATGTTTCGCTGAGGCAGAAACACCAGCATTAACAACTTGAAACTCGAGACAGCAGAAGACGAACAGATAAACTAGTAGGTTTATTTTTAAAGCACGGAAATTTTTTGCCAATATTAATGTCTTTATCGCACAAAAAGAGGTTATTAAATTTGCTAGAAAAGGCTGCTTGATCAGATCATGCAAGGAAGCAACGAATCCTGGCAGGGAGCATATCAAAAGTGTTTTTGCTAAAAATCCTGAATAACACCTCCCTCCTCAGAACATGCCTATGTCCTGTGCCCAGTGGGTCTGTTTTCAATGGGATGGTTAGCAACACAACTTGAAGAATCAAAATACTACTAATGTGTTTAAATGGTCATACAGTAGCTAGGTTGTCCACCGCTAAGAAGATAAGTCCTAGGACTGGAATGTCCCAGGCAGAAAAAAACAAGGGGCACAGCACAGTGCAGGGATTTGTCACCAAGACCACTTTTGTATTTACACAACAGAGCAATACACAGACACCAGAGTCAGCATCCCCGCCCCCAGGCACTGCACCAGGATGGGGTGAAAAAGCAGAGCATCCACAACACAACTATCACAGTCACCCTTGGCTCAGGTTCATAGTAACAGCCCTGTCTTTTATTAGGAAACACTGGTGTGGACAAAGCTGTGCCCTGCTGGGACTGTAATGTTTCCAACTCCACAGAAAGCCAAGTTGAGTGTCCAGCTTCTCCTTCCCTTGTAGCTTGTTGCAGACACCTCTGTGTGAGGAGAAGCAGGATTCAGCCATCCCCACAGACATCCACGCTGCCTATGGCAGCATCATGCTGATTTGGCATCAAGTACCCCTATATACCCTCCCTCCTGCACGCAACACTGAGGTCTGGCAGCACAAGGAGGTGGGTACATGTGGCTGACAGGTGTCAAGGATTTAAAACAAACCAGAAAGAACCCTTCACAAGTGGAATATGGATGTAAGTGATTGATAGTTTGGGCTGAATGCAGGTTTTCCTGAAATCCCTGTTGATTTTCAGTTTTTGTGAAGTTTGGTTCCTTCTATTTTACAACAACAACCAAAAAAATCATGTAAGGTTTGGTGCTGCAAACAGTTACACATCAGTAACTGCTGTGACTCAGCTGCAGGGTCTGCCTACAGCTAGCAAGATAATCTCAGTATCTACAATAACTTCCAAGAACAAAAGCAAGCAAAGAATTTCTTTTTCATGTGGTTTTCTCCTTCTCCACTACAAATAAATACACCTCTGGTTCTCACTCAGCACTGTCAACCTAGTGCCTCCTATCATTTTCAATGGGTGCTCCAAAAGTATCATATTAAAGAAAAGAAATCTAAAGTAAAGAAATTCAAAGTAAAATAAATGTTAATATTGTCACTTTTTTCTCTTCTCCACATACACATCTCCAATTCTTAGCACATTATTTTTTCTTTTTGCCAAATTTTCTTCCAGAGCCAATAAAAAACCATCTTGAAAGCAGAGAAACTCATGCCACACAAGTACAAGATCTGAGTCCTTAGAAGAGCACTCAGGTCACAAACTTAAAAACAACAGGCAAAAGACTCTGCCACTCCCACTCCAGTCCCTGAAAACGGCAAAAAGAACCCCTAAAACAACATTCATAAAAACAAAACCACATCAATAGAGTGTTATAAGCCTATTAGAATTATGACAATTTGGCTATAAGGAGAAAGCCAGTACAGGAGAAGACAAAAAAGAAGGATCAGAAAAATGCAGAGATTGACTGTTGCAACTAAAACCAGCAGGGGCAGTACTCATATCGCTATTAAAACCAAAGAGGAAAAGGAAAGACTCTCTTCTTTTAGGGACAGAAGGGACAAGACAGGTTTAAGGATGTGGTAGAGGCCCAGAAAAGCTGCATTAGGTCTCAGCCTTAACGAACTGCACCTGGACTAAGCCCTTCTTGAGCTTATCAGAGACACTGTTTGTCCCCAGGAACTAGTGCTGTCTAACGAGCTTCTGTTTTCTAGTACGGGGGTAATGTGTATGCCTCAAACACCAATAACTGGATGGCTGTGGAGCCAACCAAGGACTGTTGGTATTAACATGCCATGAGAAAGAAGTTTTGGCTGGCAAAGCGGGACCATGCAGAGATAGGCCAGCACCTGTCCAGGACAAACATCCTTGCTGTAGTTTAATGGAACAAATACAACTTACAGAAAGCAAGAAAATCATCTTGGATGGAGGAACCTGCCCACAAAAGTCACCCCTGCTGAGCCCATGGAGGCTGCTCCCCCTGGACACCTTGTCACCTGGACTGACACTTATTAGCTGGATCAATGCCAGAGCTGGGACTGACATCCCATTGGCCAGATCAACACTGGAACCAGGACTAGGGATCTCTTTTTCCCCTCTCCCTTTTCATTTTCTCTTTTCTCTCTTTTTTTTCCTTTTCCTTTTTCTCTTTTTTCTTTTTTTAATGCATCTCTCCCTTTTTAATTTCTCTCTTCTCCTTCACCCTACCTTTCTGTCCAAACCCCACTGCTGTGTGCTTATATAATAGGTCAGAGAGTACTACACAAATTTCCATGCTAGTTGTGTAATTTACTAATAAAACCTTCAAGTAGTTCATGGACCATCTGACTCCTCGTCACTCCTTTTGACCATGAGCATTTCTAAATCTTAAGTGCTTCCCCAGCCTCTAAGGGTGGGTCACCACAGATGTTTAATATTATTTTCAAATAAACAAAAACAACGCCCTGGTTTCAGTTGGCATAGAGTTAATTTTCTTTCCAGTAGCTGTGCTTTGGATTTAGGATGAGAACAAGGCTGATAATACACTGATGTTTTAGTTGTTGCTAAGCAGTGTTTACGCTACATCAAGAACTCTTCTGCTTCACACACCACTCCACCACCAGTGAGTAGGCTGGGGACAGAAGAAGCAGGGAAGAGATGCGGCCAGGACAGGTGACCCAAGCTAGCCAAGGTGATATTCCATACCATATGATGTCATGCTCACCTTGGGGGAAAGCTGGCTGGAGGCTGCTGCTCGGGAACTGGAGTGTGGTGAATAACTCCATCGTGCATCATTTGTTTTGTGCATTCTGAATCTTTTATCATCATCATCACTTTTGTCCTATTAAATTCCATCTCAACCTACCAATTTTACCCCTCAATTCTCTCCCCCATTCCACAGTGGGCAGGGAGTGTGCAAGCGGCTGTGTGATGTTTAGCTGCCTGGATGGTTAAACAACAACAACAAGGCAGAAAAATTACAACATTTAATGGCCTCATTTAATAAAAGATCACGCTAGAAAATGCTGAGAGTTTGAACACATGTTTGTGGCACTGTTAAGAGCGTTGCCATTGTCTGCAGGGTACAGACGGATGTCACAATAAAGCCATTCTGTCTGCCTGTTGCAGCCAGCACAACCAGTTCCAACTCCTTTGGCTCTAAGTTATCCTCATCTTCTCCCTCTTCCCCCTCCCCAGTCATGTCTCCTTTCTTTATTTGGTTAAAGTAGAAAAGAGAGAGAAAGAGTACCTGAAACATGCCAAAACAAGGCAGATAAGCACCAGAACAGATGCAGGAAATGGCATGTGCAAGATTTCCTTTTCAGCAACAGTGGACACAAGATAGCTGAATAAGGTGGCCTAAAGTTTGCATAGAGACTTCACTGAGTGCATAATTAAATGGCATTAAATATAAACTCCCATTGGCTCACAAAGTCCCTGAGCCACAAAACAGCAGAGGTTGGGACACCTTAGAAATCTCTCTGGATGCTTGCTTTTTTCCTGCAACTCCTTTTCCCAAACATCAGCCCTCAGCATAATGGTTCTTACATTCCTAATTATGGGCCCCATCCCTACACATTTATCTACTCCTGCACTGCCACAAGCCAAATACCAGTATACCAATAGAGACAACTCAATCAGGACATTGATTGTGTGGCATTTTCCTTTTTTTTAAACCTGGTTTAGGATGACTGGTTACCCCATCAGGAAATGCACTGCTTTGTTGAGTAAAGACATCTATGCAAATGAGAGCACGTGGGAACTATTTTTTCCTTGAACAGTTTCTGGGAAGTAAAACCACAGTACATTACTCAGGACAGAAATAAATTTTAAAAAGAAAAAAACCAGCCAACATACATCAGTTCCTAAAAGAATCCTAAGATTAGCATAAATACAAACTGAGTAACAACTGTAAGCATTCAAAAAATGCAAAGAATATTTTCAGCTAGCGTAGCACAGTAATTGTTCAATGGTTATGCTTATATGTTGTGGCTTCCTTATATGTAGGGAACGACATTACAACAGAATCCTGATTACCTTGGAAAATTACAAAGAACCATAAATTACAGCTAGTAAGATTCAATCCCACCACCCAGCACCAATGTAAAACAATATATTTTGTTACCTTTTGGGCCCCTACTAGTTTGTACAGAAACAATCCTTCAATTTTCTACATTGGTGCTTTCTGAAGAAGCACCTGACCCTATAAAACACAGCTTTATTTGGAAAACTGAGGCCATCAGGCTTACAAAATTAGATAGACTACACCACTGTATAAGGAGCACGTAGAAGGGAGATTGTTTTTTGCCTGTCCATCTGCCTGCCAGGAACAGGTTTTCCTTCATCTCCTGCCATCCTCCAGCTCTGTGCTCAAGTCCTAGACATTACAGCAGAATTGTTCTTCAGTAATCAGGAACCAACAGCCACTTCGGTAACATGCAGGGCCCATAATTCTTAGGTTCATTTTCCTCCGCTTCTAAGGCCTCAATTTTTAAAATTTTTTTATTTTAAAACAGACTGCCATTATTGTATTATTGTAATTTTAAAGTGACTGGATTTATGCCTAAACATCCAGAAAATGTGAAGACTCCAAAGGAAAAGGCACAAAAAAACAATACATTCACAGAATCCAAGGTCAGGGCTTTTGACAGTGGCCAGTATCAAAGCTAGAAGGAAGCTGCCAAAATGAGGCATTAGTCTTCTTTCTTAGGAGGGAGGAACTCTTATCTAAATCCTTTGTAGACAGAGAATATTGTCACCACCACAGAATTAAGTCGGGCTGGTTTAGGCTGGGGATTTGAATCATCCCCATGAGCTGACAGGAGAAATAAAAAAGCAGCCCTGAAAACAAATGCACACATACTCCCAGCCTAATGTGACAGTGTATTCTACCATGGACATCTCATTCCTTCCCCATCTCTTACTAGTTACACTGGTTACTGGTTTCACTTGAGATAGTTGCCCTTTCATTCTGAGACAGGCAGGCTACATCATTCAAACTCTAGCTGTGGACTACCCAGGCAAAAAAAAAAATTTACTGGGAAAGAACCAAAGAATAGCTCATCTTTCTGCAGTACAATGAACCACAATAGTTACATAGCAAGCACACAGAGAGAAATAACTGCAATGACCTTCACAAGTTTAAAAAATATCTTCTTCATCAGCCTTAACTGCAATGCTTTTTAAATTTCTGTGATTGCCCAAGCAATCTGTACTGTCTCAGTAGTCCACATACTTGCACAGCATTGCTTTAGGTTCACCTCTAGTTCTGGACAGTGGCTGGGTGAAATTCGAGCACAGATCTGTTAACATGCAAAACACAACTTGTTTTGGTTTGGTTTTTTTTCCACATCCAAAAAGAAGCAATTTGTTTTAAATGCTAAATAAACTCACCCCCAAAACCCCAAATCTTTCACAGAAGTTCCAACCACAGAGAAAGTCAATTTCAAAGTTGTGATTAAGGATTACGATGGCATTCTCCTTCCCATACTTCTGGTAATTCTCTGGGTCAGTGTAGAGGGTGCAATCAGTGCCTGACCACCATTCCAGCAGCATCACCATCTCTGAAATAAAGAATAAATATATGACTGTACACAGTACATGCAAAGCCACATGTTGAAAACATCATTCACCTCAACAGCACATGGCAAAGAAAGGGCTGTAATGAAGAACACATAATGAAGGCTGTTTAAAATACAGCTGTCTTTACAAGCTGGAGAGTGGTTTCTCAGCAGTCTCCTAGTGACTATCGTATACCTTTCACCTTCCTATTTGCTTATCCCATTATCAAGCACAGGCTTGTATTGTAGGCTTTATATTTGTTTTGCTTGGAACTGTAAGTCTGACCATAAGACTTATGAATCAAATCTTTATTCAGCAAAATCTCTCTGGTCTGGGGCACAGGAAGTTGAGGTGAGTCAGTAAAGCCAAGAAGCTTGGAGAGCTCTTATCTCCATGGAGATGGAAAAAGTAAATTTAAAGCAGTGGCTTTCCTGAAGCAACCCACATCTTGAGCTGGGGGTACCATGGGACTAGATGAGAGCAGTCTGTCAAGACCAAAGAGGAGTTAAGGGACACATTTGCTTTCCATCAAAGATATCACAGAAGTTCTGAACCAAAACAAAGGTGTAATGTGAGGGGTTATTCTTTATTAAGGGAAACACATCTCCTTCTCAGGGCAGATCTGTGCCATACGAATGTCTCTGCTGGAAGAACAAGTCGTTCAAGATACTCTCCTGGCTTAAGACAAGCCTGAAGGCACCACAAATCCTCATTCACCTCGGGGAAAATCAAAACCAGGCCAGTCTTTGAAACACTTCTGAATTCCTTTCAATTTAGGTCCCCTACTGGCCTCAACTAGTGACCGAAGACAGAAAACAGCTAGGAACAAGTAGTCTACATTTTCAGTCATCATGAGCAAAATTAACTGCCTGAAGCTTTTGGATGACATTGTGCTGTACGCTGGGGAACACGTATCGATGACATGAATGAATTTTATCCAGCAGCATTGCAACCAGGCTAATAGACAACCTCTATTCAAACAATGTTACCTCAATGTAATAAAAGCATATTTATGGTACAGATAACTGACTGACTTGTCAGTCCACCTGCTTATTTCTAATCAGGGCAGTAACTACTACCACAGCAGGAGTATGTATTATTCAATGCATGCTATTATGCATCAGAACAGTATTCAGAAATGTGGAAGGAGCCCTAAACTACCATATGCTAACTGAGCAATGGCAGATTTTACATTGGAAACTAATTTCCCAATGAAAGCCAAAGATGTTCACTTCTCTGGGAGACAGCTGTGAAGATACAGCAGTGTATACCTTCCAGACTTCCCCTGCTAAGAGCTGCCTTGCGAAACAGTTTTACATCTTTCCAAGGGTGTAGCTTTCTATTAGATTTATATTGGAAATTAAAACCCTCCATTCCCTAAAACACAGAAAAGAAAGGAAAGGAAACTAGTGACAGGATTTGTTTGTCTTTTGCTTTACTAGCAACCCAGCTAAGAGAAGAAATGACTACCTGATGGGATTTTCTCTTTTTTAACCTCTACTGCCATTAAATCTATTCCCTAAAACAAACAGGTAGAGATGATGATGATGGTGAGCCTCTCTTGACAAAAAAAACCAACTTTACCTGAGGAAAGTCATCCCACTTTAAGTGTGGAATTTTTGTTTTGTCTTTTCCTAAGGAATTTGAACAAAACTGATAATACATCACAAACCTCACTATAGAGGTGTGCCACATGTATAGAGCTCTTCACTTACATATTTTCCATCTCAAATATATTCCAAAAAAAGCATAGGCAAAAATATTTCTAGATGTGGTTTGATTCTTCGGGCTTCACATAAGCAGGATTTTTGTTTGAACAAATACTGCAGAAATAGGTCCCTACTCCTCATCTCACATGCCATTTGTCACTAGTGTGTTCAGGCAGTTGCTGCAGAAACACAAAGCAGGCACTGAACGCCTCTGTATTTAAATACAATAAATACCATCTGCCAGCCTTTATGTTCTTAACATGCTTCTTCCCTTCATCTTCCCGGCTCTTTCTTTCCCCTTCTTCCTAGCCTCCTTTGCAGATATCAAGCAATGATTAGTAGTGTCAGTTTGTGCCACTCTTGCATCATGTCATCAGCTTATTTCCACAACCTGCCACAGAAATTTATAACCCAGCAGCAACTTGCTGCGGTGGCTTAGCCACACAAGGTCACTCATACACGCTCTCCTGCCCTCCTTCACAGTGCAGCTGACCAGAGCAAGTTTCCTCCTCTTCGGACACCAGTCAGATCGTATAACTAGAAATCAATTATACAGGGGGAAAAGAAAAAAATCTCTTGCTTCCAACCAGGGCTGGTCTAAGATTTCTAAGGCTTCACCCCACCCACTTTGATAAGATTTTGGAGTTCCAACATCACAACTGAGCTGGTAAATTTGCATTTAACCACATCATGAGGGTTCCTACCTTGCAAAGCAATTCCACTAGTGACACTCAAACAATGCAAAGGAAGGAGAAAAATCAAAGGAACTTGAAATCTCCATTCCCTCCTTTGAAGCCTAAGTCCTTGCAATATATTACAACTGGCTTCAGAAGAAGCTGATGAGAAGCACAAAACATGACTTCAAATGCCTAGTATGGATACTCTGTCTGCTTAGGAATTTTGAGGTTTTCTACCTTTCTGAAATAAAGCAAGCCCTCATCCTGCTGCACAGAACAGCTCCTACCTGCTGCAAGAGTAAATTGCTTCCTAGCCTTTCACTGCACAAATCTGAACTGCTTCAATGCTTGCGCTTCTAGAACAAATAACCAGAAAGAAAAGATCTCCAAGGCAGACGCAAACTATAAGTAGTTATATGAAAAATAACATTTAAGGCAAGAAAGGAAACACAGAGCTTATTTTCCACCTCAGTGTTTTGCAAGAATGACTCATTGGAACAGTTAACACTGTTCTATCGACATTGTTAGCAATTCCTTTAGTTAACTATTCTTGATAAGGGCCAAATGACTTACTGTGGTCCCTTCCAACCCTACCTATTGTGTGATTAAGTGATAAGCCATGGAAACATATGCTTACCAGATTAATTATAAATTGCCTACTGAAAAATGCAATTTAAAGCATAGTTACGTATTGACTCAATAAGTACAATAATTTGAAGATGTTAAGTAAGTGCGTAACCTGTTTTAAGGAGCTACAGAACTGTTTCCCTCCATGACCATTTTCTTCAATCTCTTCATTTTCTTTAACCTATGTATCAAGGTGACACCAAGAAAAAAAACTTATAAAATTCTTATGGAAATATATGGTAAAAGGCATAGTAAACTCTCCAATACAAATAAAAGCAAGACAAGTGGGCAAGCTGTGACCACCATTTCAAAGAACAGATGGGATGAAAGGCTGTGTGATGAATGAGTGCATTGCAGAAGATGTGGGAAGGCACTTTAAAAAATGTAAAACTAAGTCTAAATACAAACTGACAGACAGTATAGTCCACTTTATGCTTGTCTGTGGAAGAATGACTTACAATAACACCTTGCTACCTTTCCAAATGTTCAGACTACACCTACTAGGTGCACCTCCTAAACATTTTCTGCATAATGAATTTAGTCTACAGGTAACTAAGAAAAGCAAGTCTGTATCGTTTCTGGACTTCCCAAAAGCCTTCTCTGTACCACAGACAGGGTTAAACACATGAATGATACCTATTACATTAACTGCAAAGCTGCCTAAAAGGTTTTCAAATTACTTCCAAGTATTGATGATTCCACAGCCTCCTTACACAGACTATTACAGTGTTTCATTATGCTGTCTAACCTGGCCAAGAATTTATTTCTGGTCTCTACTGCCTTTGTCTCTGCAGGAGCTGCAAGTGATTATGAGGAAAACCTGAAGGCAGGAGCTCTACTGTAAGCTTGCACTGATTACATACATGAAACTGGAGCCCAGATCTGGAACATTACTACATGTCTAAAGGGAAAAAAAAGCATATACAAAAAAAGCATATACAAAAATCATATACATATTTCCTGTGAGCGGGAACAAAAAGTAATTCTTGGGGAAAAACACCCTGCATCTGGAAAGTCAAGCAATGTCTCCTTTTCCCCCAAGGTGAGGGGGGAGTCATTCAAGGAGCTCTGCCAGACAAGACATCAGCTCTCCAAGCTTCAAGCACATTCCCTTCCATTCTTTACTCTACATGTGCAACACATGCAGGTGTGCATGTGAGCACCAATGAGGTGTAATGGAGCAATCTGGTTCACACCTAGACAGAGGTCCTGGTCTTCAACCTGCAGAAAAATGCTTAAGATGACTGGTTAAAACAAAAGAGAAAACCAAAATCCAGCCCCCTCTTTCCTTAGCACTGCCACCACCCATTCCCTAACCCCCATTTGCCATAGCTGGTGGTATAATCACCAGCATCTTTGGACTTCTTTTCCCCTCCCTTAAAGCTGTCTTGGAGCAAAAAGTAGGTGGCTGATGAGGCGAGGGACAGGGGGAGATAGGCAAGCATGCACACAAATTTAAAAGGAAAAACAAACAAACCCCTTCTCTATTGGCTGCAGCTCCACTTATGGAGATTTTTGCCCCAGTCCTCATGGAAGATCCTGTAAGCAACTCGCTTGAACAACTCTTCAATTAATTATATGGCTGTACTTTTAGGGACAGAAATCACCAACAGAGAGGGAGGCAGAAATTAAGACTTTTAATTCCCCACCCATCACAGTAAGTTACTGGATGTGCTTGCAAGGAAAAAGATAAGCACAGCCTAGCCTTTTCATATGTTCAGGTTCCAAGTCCCATTCATTTCAGCATTTGCTTGCAGGAAAATCTTTTAATGTACTTTTCTTCAACAATCAGATATTCCAACACAGACTACGTGCTGCTTTCGCCCCAAATGACTGAGGTCAGTATAGCATGTGCACAACAAAGAAGTTAGTACCAACAGACAGTGAAAGAAAACATGTTGCTTGGCAAGTTCCTATGACACCACCATTTGCTTTGTATGAGTGTGAAATCAGGCTGTCGCATCTCTTCCGGATGTGGTTTCTTGTTGCCCAAAACACCATCAGCTTTTTATACTGTGTGCAGGGGCACCACCACAGAGGAACTGCTTAGCAAAGAAACAATGGTTAACAGTGCATTCACTGCAAGCCACTGTGCAGAAGGAACCCCTTCTCTTTTCAACACTTTCTTTTAAGCAATTTCCTATATATACACACAACAAAAAAATCTTTTTTATTCCTGCATTCTTGGTCTACTTGTAGATTTTATTAATTTTATGCCCATATATGTTTAAGAAAAATTGTCCCTACCTAGCTAGTTGAGTAAACCATTCACTATTATGACTATTAGGTTTATTATAAAGACCTGAACATTCAGTTCTTCGTAGGAATAAATTAGTTGTCAGCAGAAGAGAGATGACAGCTTGAAACAGTGCAAAAGCTATGAAGCCAAACTAGCAAGTGATCTCCAAGAAGCTTTTGGGAAGAAGCTACTGATGCTCTTAGAGGAGAAAGTTATTTGAGAAGAAGAAACAACATATATCTGCCCTGAGCAGATATGCATGTTTATCATATTGGTGGAGTTTAGTCCATAATATACTAAAACCAGTGAGAAGAAAAGAAAGAGTGATTATGAAGCTATTGCTTCTGTCACCTCCATGATGCCTGTGTACCTCCAACTAATATTAGTGTTCCACAGACAATTCTGCCTTTCTCTGTTCTGTATCCCTACTCTGACTAAACACATAGGTACCAACTCTTCATCCTCTGACAGGCTAAATGGATGAATAGATAAATTAACCTTCAATCAACTCTTCTCAAGCTGAATTTAATCTGAATATCAAAATTTCTCTTTTAGGCTTGAAGAAGGATTTTTGTATGCAAATACTTTCCAGTTATGCAAGTATGCCAACTGGTCTAACAAAAACAGTACTCTTTGACTGCAAAGCAGTTACATTATCCATTTTGCTTAACTCTATCCCAACTGTGTTCAGCCAATCAGACAATATCATCCCAAACAGTAAAGACCAGATACACTACAGCCTCCTGTTCACCATGAGGACAAGTAGTGTCTGTTGATACTTCATGATGTCTAACAAACAGCACTTCACACAAACAATCCCCACTACCCCCAAGAAAAGTAGATTGGGCTCCAGATGTCCATATTAATTCAATGACACTAACCTACTCTTCTACTGGCACAAACTTTGTCTCTCTTAACCAATGAGCATCATCCACTATCTCAACTGCTATGTGCACTCAACTATTTCTAAAGTAAATAATTAAAGATTTATACATTAGACATCACCTTCTTGAAGCTGAACACAGGTTTCTGGCATGCACATCAATGATACATTCTGCTGAGGAGGTCTGTTAGGATGCAGAAGGTACTCTGGAGAGTTATGCTCCGAGTGGTTCTGTCCCAACTGCTACTTGAGGTCTGCACTATGAAGCAGATTTTCTGAGTAAGAAATGTACGTAAGACGTATCATGAAAAGTTTTGCTCTGTCCTTACTAGAAGGAAGCATCTCATCTCAGCGAGCAGTAGCTGGCGTCAGGTTTCCGTGAATATTAGATTATATTCTTTATTAAATTATTCAGTATTTGATGTACACAGACTAGGAAATTTAGTACATTTATCTGTACAAGCACAGACAGGCACAAGAGATGAGTGCTGGGAGCAGAAACATGAAAAGAGTAGGTAAGAAACAAAATAAGGTGTTAAGCATTCTGCAGTGAATCAGTAATGCAGGATTTGATACCAGTTAGTTAAGTTTGGACTTGCACAGCAACCACTTTCTAAAGAGACAACCAAACAACTTTCATATTCTGGCACACAGACCCAACCTGGGACAAAGCAAAACACCACCTGATCCATCATACATCCCTCTCCTGCCATGTCTTCATCAAGTATGACCCTGCATCATGCCTTACCCAGGGGAGTGTGAAGGACTAACTTCTGTGCCCCACAAAGATGTTGCAGCAATGATAGAATAGGTGAACAGTACATATGCTACTCCAGCTCTCATTTTGATGTTTAGGGTAGCATATTTCTGTCTAAATCCCAAAACAGAAGCTTAAAGGAGAGCAGGGTGACCTATATTAAACATAAGCAAGTGCCACAGATAGACTCAAAAAATCAAATCCAATATTTATGCAGTGGTTACAAATCTGCTTCCAAAGTTTTGTATAACACCAAATGCATCAATAAGTATTTGCCAGCAGGTATTTAAACTGCTACAGTTTCCCTTCAAGTACTTTGTTGACACCAGACAGGCCAGGAAAAAAGATATTTCATATCTTAGATAAGCAATACTAAGCCAATCACACGGTACAATAAAAGAAATTGCTATTAATAAACTTTGTGGATGATACAAAGTCAGAACACAATTTAAGAATCAGGTGACCTTGAGAGGTAAGATAAAAGAAACATAATTAATTTTGATAGAAGAGATCACTGCATGATGTCTTGCAGAATTAATAAAATAGAGCCTCATAATTTGAAAATGACAGAGGAGAGAGATATCTGGGAACATTAGCTTCCCACTGAAAGTTTCTACTCTGCAGCTCTATGAAGAAAATAGATGGCATTAGGGTGTTTGTTCCTGGACAGAAGGGAATGGTGCATTGCAAGACTGAGAGAATCTCTGGGCCAGCACATGAGTACCAGACACCCACACTCAGGAAGGAAACAGTGAAACAAAGCAGATGCAGACCAGGGCTGTCAGGATGACCTGAAAGTAGAAACGTTTGGCTCACTCAAGCTACCAAGCAAAAGCTAGAAGAGGATTGAGTTGCTTCCTGTGAATATGGCTTATGGATAAGGAAGGTTAGCAGTACAGAAAAAGAACAATTTAAGCTAAATACCACAATCACAAGCACATTCATGTCTGACATGACTGAAAATACAAGTATCCAATATTCTGAAGCTTCTTCTAATTCCTTTGGCAGATTAAAAATACTTAACAGCTTTATAAATTGATTAAAATTCATCTCAAAAAGAGTACATTATACCACCACTAGAAGCAGTATGATTTTACTTCAGTGATACAGGAACTCCTTCCCAGTTCTATATTCTATAACTAGAAAAAAAGTGATTTTTCCAAACAGACTGTCCTACTGACCTCTGCCATCTCTTCTATCACAGCTTGAGAAACACACTGCAGAGAGGGAAACACTTTGCTACCACAGACTACAACAAGCACTCACTGGCCAAGAAGGAAGCCTGCATCTCAGAGCAATAACCAAAGGCCTCTGTATAAGCAGGGTAGCACCCGCCAGACATCTTTCCCAAAGGGGTTCTCAGTTGAACATCACAGGATCTGAAAACTGAAGTAGCCACGAAAGCAAATATGAACCTAGTTAACAGGTGTCAGCCTTAACTTGTATTTATTCAATCACAATTGAATTCTTTGACATAACAAGTCATTAGCATTTCCTTAATTACAGGCTGATCAACATTATCCATACTCAAGACTTACACTTTCACTCAGAACAATAGTACATGCACACATGTGACTGAGGGGCTTTTTTTGCCATATGCATGGCTTACAAGTACTAAGTAGATCATCTAAACATTCGAGAAATTATTTGACTCAAGTGAATTGCATTTAATCCACATATTTAGTAAGACCTATTTTCACACAATTTCACTCCTTCTAGCATGTATTCTTACAATAGTCTTAATTTCTATATATAGCAAGTTTATCCTCCTTAGTTTCAAATCAAAAATATTTCAGCTTTAGAACAAAGCATTGCAGACAAGAGAAAATCCCATTATTTTTGTTTCTTTAAATATATGCCATCAACATGCTTAACCTGCATTTTCAGCTACAGACAAGAAAGATGTAAATTTATCTCTCAGAAAAATGACTGATGATAAACAGAACTACCAGTTGCCAAAGAAAGTAATCTTCTGCACAAATTGGAAGAAAAGTGAATTCAATTAGGAAGCTGGACAAAAGGTAATTTAAATCCTAAGAAAATGTGCAGTGTTTTGAAATAAAGCCTGTAGTTAGAAAGAGTTACATTTCATAGAGATGTAAACACAAAGAGAAGGCACTATGGTCTCTGCAGAACAGGAAAACTAGGAATAATGGCTTCTAAGGTTTCTGTACTTTTTCAGCAATACTTACATGTGGCTTTTGATTGCAGGTAACTAGCACACTCGTAAGAAATATCCATATATTACCAGTTATAATATGCTACAAACTATTTATTTTTAGAATTAAGGCAGATAACATCTACTTACTCTTCTTATGCACAAGTTATTCTATCTGGGTTTCAGTAATGGAAATGAAAAACTGAGTACCTGTATTATATCATCAGAGTTAATGACGAATAACCACAGAACCTCTATCACTGAGAGCACTGTTCAGAACAAAACCATTACTCATTTTTCACTTGCATTCTATGAATTCCCTGTCTCTGCCTGTAATCTTACAGCATCTCATCACATGAGGTCTTGAGAGACAAGAACTATGTCTCAGTGCTTATTTTAGCTTCTTAATCCCTATCAGTGACTTTCACAAAATGTCCTTTAGAGAGACAACAAGGTCAGAAACTACAAATCAAACAAATAGCTTTCATGAATTAAAAATAAAGTACTACAGATCAAATATACCTATCAAGTATCAAGCTGTGATTTTTGTACTGGATGCTGTTTATAAACCCTCAAGATGACGTTATTCAAACATACAAATATACAAAAATCTCCACTTTTCTTACCAAAGATTGCAATACACATCAGAAAGTGAACATTCTGTTGTGACATATGCCCAAAGTATACAACAATATTACACCACGGGTAAGGACACCAGTGCCTCTTGGTTCACGTTTCGTTTGATTGTGCTTGCATTCCTATTTCCTCAAAGCTTTTAGTAAACAAATCTACTGGTGCAACATCACAACCTGCTCTGACAGCCTACAGCTCGTGTGCTCCAGCAGGTGAGGATGCAAAGGTACTACCCAGTTGCCTAATCTCTCACTGCTCAAACTGAAAGGGCATCCACAAAAAGCAGCTTTACTGGCTTCCTACTCTGTAGTTCCAGTAGCTCAGTATAACACTGAAGAAATCCTGCACAGAGGTACTAGCTTCTTGCTTTTTCATGTCTGCTGCAACAGTGTTGTATTCTTAGAACTATTTGTGTTGAGCAATTTTCCTATGAAACAGGTTTAGCTTACATGGTACAAGGAAACCTTGCATAATCAACAGCCTCTGAGTTTACATTCATCTATTCAGTACCCAAAAAGAAAGCCTCTGGCAGTTGCAAAGGGCAGGCTGTGCTTCTCTGGTAACCCAAGACATTTTCCTATTCAATGCTTTGCAAATTATGAAGAGCAGCAGCCAGGCATACCATTTCAAGTAAATACAGAAGAAACAGTTATTGCTTCTTTTAAAAGGCACAATCTGACTTGTCACAGCAGCAGCAAAATAAAGACCCATCTCACAAACAAGGTGCGCATGTGTCAGGAGTAGAGAGGTATCACAAGATCAGATGCATATGCACTACTGATATTTCCATCCACTTTATCTCAAGTATTTTTAGCACAACAGAATCATTGCAGGGGGAAGAACCAGGAAATTTTTCAAGATTTAAGCAGACGATACAACATTACATAATGTATACCAGGTACCAGAATTTTATCCCATCACAAACTCATCAAAACTGTAGAGAAAACCCAAAACACAAAAGGCAGCGTATTGTAAGAGTCAGTGATGTCCTTGAACTCATATAGAAAATTCCTTTCTGAATTTTCCTTCCCACCTTTGTTGCCTCAACTTTCTCAAAATGTAAGATACACAGGACCCATGTGACTCACTGACCTGGATGCAGCATTTATCAGCTTGCAAAACAATGGAGGCAAAGTTATCCTCTTCCCACCCTCTAGGCCATACACACTACTGATTTGCAATGTATTGAAATACTCTGCTTTAATTCAAGCAGGCTGACACTTCCCCTTTGCATAAGGAAGACCTACAGCTTTTTAAAATCAATCCTTCTTGATGGTCATTTGGACTTCTTACAGGATTTCAGCCACTTGAAATTAAGAGGAGCCATAGTAACAGCACCAGTTCCAGTTGCTATATCAGACCCATCAATGGCAGATTGCATAGCTGTTAAGTTGCCAGCTGGCACTGTGCCATAGGTCTTTGAGGTTCTGTGCAGGCCATTTGGATCTTCTCTAAAGTCCTGCCTAAAAAGCTGGAAAGCAGAAAGCCAGTGCAAATAAACACTATTTAGCATTTAAATTTACCAACTGTATTTGAAGGCTTTGACAATAACCTCCTGTGTTATCAATACTGCTGCTTCAATGTCTCTGCAACTGCCTGCACCACAACAGAGCCAAGAAGAAGGGACAGGAAGAGCCTTGAGGTACTTCAGCTTTTCTCATTACAAGCTTCTTATTTGAAAACAGTGTAATTTTTACCAGGGGTATTTTACCAATACCAGTGGAATTGCCATGTAACCTGGTAACAGTGGAAGAAACAATGCCAAGTAGTTCAGCTGAAGGACAGAAATCACTCATGACCTAGGTTGGTGTGAGCATCATTCCTTCCTATTTTTTTCTTACTGCCATGCATGTGACTGAGTAGCTTGTGAGACAACACTTCAGCCAAATGACATGAAAAGGCACTTCCAACAGCCTGGCTCTGTGGGATGAAGCTTGCATGGAGGCTTCCACAAGGAAGAACTCAACCCAGAGTCATCCAAATACAGATGTTGCAGCATATCAGATCAGCCCTTGGCATAGTACAGCAATGATGCAAGGAAACAGATCTCAAAAGTTCAGCAAGGAAGACTTTGATTCATTAACTTCTTGCAAGGGGTACATGGTCTTGCAGAGAAAGAGCAGAGCTTCTACTACAGAGAATTCAGCCCCAAACCTGAAGTCTCCCTCTGCTCTTAGCTACGAAAAAAATAGCTAAACAGCAAACAGTAAAATAAATCTAAATGAGATGCAAGGTACTGTTTTAATACACCCTTTGTTTTTTTCAAATCAGAGCTAGCCACTTATTAAAACAGCCCACACAACAAGGAATGTGGACAGGAAGGAGGGTTTCACCCACCACCCCTGGGTGATGGGAACAGAGGAATCACTAGGCTGGCCACAGAGCCCACCTTTTAGATGTAGAGAACAAAGGCAGGGTATGCAGTGCACAGAAACAGTCTCCAGGCAAGCACACAAGGCAGAGTTCTTCTATGGAGCACAGGGCACGCACAGGCGGCAGAAAGCAGAGCTCACTGATAATTCCTCAAAGGCATGTGCTAATCAGAGGTAACCTGTGACTGGCAAGGAATGATATGCTAAAAGGAACACTTCTAAGTGTGTCATTTGGAATATTAAAGTACAAACAAAGCTTCCACTTTAAAGTGGCAACAACCACCTCCTCCCAACACTTACTAGTCTGTCAACATAACTTCAAGATAAAAATCACAGATTTGGAGAGAGGATGACATATTATGCAGTTAAAAACCAAACCAAACTGAAGACTGATGGTACACACATTTTTTTTTTCCCCCACTTTTTTTTTTCTCCTCCCTCAAACATACACTGACATTTACTTAAGTTGGCCAGATCCTCAACTGGCATAAAAATAATCTTTGTCTCCAGTGTAGTCAGTGTTGCACCATACTGAGTTACACAAAATAAGGATTAGACTCATCACACCCATTACAAAGCTAAAGCTTTATCAGTGCGCTTTGATCTTCTTGGCAATTTAGCCTCCATGCTTCCTTACTCACAGAATTAAAACCTGCATGTACATGTGCATGAATTAGCTAGTGTAAAAAGTGAAAAATACATTGCTTTATTAAAACGTTACGGCTGTAATTTTCAAGGCTGACTTTACACAATGATAGTTCTGGTCCTTGCTGTGCCTCAGCTGTATGAACACAATCCATTTCATTTTCTTACAGAATTAAGACAATGAAACACTGCTAATAAAAAGGTGATTCACCCTTTTTGATGGACTGTCATCAAGGTTTTCTCAGACGAAACATACCAAACAAAATAAAGGACAGACAATTTAATATGGCTGAGCTAGCATTCTTGTAACACAGCCAAGCTGAAATTGCTTTGGGAACCAAGACTGGAATCAGATTAACGCAAGATGTTAAATGCACAAGCCTTCAAGGTAACTGAAACACAGAGTGGGCTTTCCTTATAGGGGCTGTGATAGGAACTGAAAACTTGTGGTTAAAACCTGTACATTAAGGCACGTCTATTATTTGAGCCAGGAGCTGATCTGAGCATGAACCTTGCACACAATCCTTTCAGTTACTGCATGTGTACAGCATGCACACCACCTCACTTCCCAGCTCCACTCCTGCTCCCATTCCCACATTGCCTTCCATCTCAAAACACACACTGATCATTGCAGGTTAATCAGATGCTCTCTAACATAACACCCTCAAAATGTAAACCACAATTTTTCTTCAGGTGAAGAAGAAATTTTAATTCAGCATATGTATTCTTGAAACAAGAGGTTTCAAGTGATGCTGCCTTCTCTAATGCAGTCCTGAGGTAGAGGGGTGGACGAATGCAGAAACAAGTTTTGTTCATTTCTTTAGCCACTGTTCTTTTTAAACTATCTCCATGCCGCAAGTTAAAAGGAACCCTCTCTTCAGAAAAAAAATCAAACCCAAAACAGCTGCACACTTCAAACATTTAATTTCACAGCTTTTTTCTGTCTTTTATCTGGACACAATCTGCCTACAAAACGGCTTCTTCACTCCAAGTTACACAGTTCGTGGAACAAAGCCAGCCCCACAAGTACAATGGGTTTAACACACATACAGATCCGCAGTAGTCAGTGTTTTGAAATGCTCTTTTCAAACCCTTTGGGGAAATTAATTATTTAACAGCCACATGTCAGAGATATTTGTCTCATATTTGAAGGCTCCTCTTATCCTTCTTCCCCAAGGAGTTTAGCAATACGCCCACGTTTCAACAAAGCAGCAGTTCCTCGTGGTAACAGAACCAGTCAGTGCAGATAATAATCAATCAGGCATTTCTTCCTGCTCCTCTGTCCACCAGGATTGCCCCCAAAGGTCAGAACACAGATCCTTGTTGAAGGCCTAATGAGGCAGTGAAGGGAGCAGCTGGAATGACCTTCCAAGTGTAATACCAGGAACCAGTAAAAGTGCCCTTGCAGACAGACAAGTTGGTCCCACAGGTTTCTTCTACTCACATTTATTTGTCATATCTCAAGAAAAGACATCCTATAAAAGTACACACCTGAAACAGGCACTGCTCATATATGAGAGCAGACAATCTTCCTATTCCTCTTTTGGTCTTCCCTGTTTAAAAACGTAATCATGATTACAGGACTTTTCTACATCAAGAAATCAATGACAAGCTGGAAATACAGGAGAGACTCCAGCATCCCAACTCTTTACGTGAAGGTCAAAGACAGCATTATTATTCCACACCATTTAGGACAAAGTACTCAACAGTATTTTCAATCTTCTCATATTGTTCACAGGAACCACCTTTGAAATACAGTCCTGAAGATTACTGTGGCACTCCAATATCCTACACAACACAGGAAGAACATAGCATGCCACGGCCCTTAAAAGAGGTCCCATTCTCATCTCCATCTTTCCAACACAGAAGAATAACTTTTAAAGGACTTGTTTACATGGTACATATAACAAGCAACAGCACAGAACAGTCTTTCCCATTAACTTTAACACACTAAGTCCAGCAGTGCAAACCACATAGCCTGGGCTGCTTCTAGAACATCGTGTGTTCTTCTGCTCACCTGCACTTAAATAATTATCTATTTACCAACCATAATTTGCTTTCCACAGGAAGAAACCTATCACTTCTTATCAGAATAAAGTCAGTATCTCAAAGACTCATAGATCTGCCATTCCAGCCTTTCTAATTCTCACCTGACAACTGCATGAACCCTACAGGAAGCTACAAGCTATTGCCACACAACAATGGAAATTTAAATCACCTTTCAGGAAACCTTGAATTTGAGGCATGAATTAAAGAAAAGCCTGTGAAGACACAAGGGAGACAAACTCCATGGTAAGTTTTAATCCAAGCAGAAATTTTCTGAGCTCTTAGCATTTAAAACAATACTGAAAATATAATGTTATACTAAAACGAAAAGGTACCATGGACTCAATTTTAAACTGAAGATAAATCAAGAACACTTGGAAACTAAAGAGGTATGTCACCTACTTCCCCTGTGTATCTTTCTCCTTCTCTATGCGCACAAAAGGCATTACATGTTCAAATTATAAAGCTTTAATTGATATATTTTGGTGGGTAGGGCAATTAACTGATAAAAATTCAACTGAGATCAGCTTGCATTCAATTTCTGAAAATATAACCCAATCCAGATAATACAAGCACTTTTCTGAATACTGCAAGGCAAACATCTCCCTCCCTATCTTTTGCCTTTGTACAAAGAATAGCATTACAAAAGTATGGCACATAGGCCCTACAGATAAATGGTTTGAGTTTGCAGTAAATAACAGATTCTTTAGTTCTCTATAGATAGCTTGTCAATCTAGAGTCCTCACCAAACTGCAAAGCATCAGCACATTGCACATCTTTAGATGAGGCACTGTAGGAGCTAAGGGGAATACCTAGTAAATGTCAGAGAATGGTATGAGTTTGTTTGCTTTCAGAGAAAAAAACAAACCAGTAAGACTCGCTACATCATAGGAATGGAACTCCTTTACAGCAGCAAAGCTGTATTAATGAGAGCCTCTGCCAAAAGCCTCACAGCTGCAGATTTCCCACACTTTCCCAAATGCCGAGGGTAAGCTACATTAGAAGCGACATCAAGAAATGGAGTCTATACAACCACTATTTATATCTCCTTATCTAACACAGGCAGCAGATACATTCATTCATCAAAATCTTCCATTAGCAGTACATATTGATTCCTGGATTTTTTTAACAGAGCCACGAAGTACCAATGAGCAGTAAGAAATATATGTACAAAGAAAAATCTTTGTGTTAAGGAATCCCACTTATTTTTAAACTTTCAAAGAAAACCCCACTTTCAGAGATGCAATATACCAGAGATTCAATTTAGAAAATCAGCTAAGTGAACTGAAGAATAATCAAACTGAAGCCTACTTCCCACTTCTTTACTACCATGACACTCCAATACAATTTGCTGGAGTACAGAATAAGCACACAGATATAACATACTAATAAAAGTGTACTAACTGAAGAGCAAAACAATCTGCCCACAAACAACTGCACTGTAATATCTTTGTTTTGTTTCAAGTATTATTTTGGCAAGGACAAAAGCAGGTCTGAAAAACAGGTAACTGCCTTCCCAAAAACCAAGCAGATGAAAGAACTGTTTTGCACACATTTTTATTTGGCTTCTTATCCACAAATAAAGAATTCCTGCTTCTGAATGTGGTGTTGGAAGAAACATGTTTAAGCGTAGACTACTCCAAGATGGATGTAAAGGAAATTTAGCAACATGCATTCAGATTGCACAATGAGACCCTGTTCCCTTGCAACGGTCTCCAAAGACAGAAAACAATACAACGCTCAAGTAAGAAGTCTTAACCTGAAGGCTGCAAACAAGTCACAGGAAATAACCACCTAGCTACAGAGGAGAACCAAGTATGTGCACACAGAAGCTCTTGAGATAAAAGAGTCACACTGAACCTAAAGTACCTGCTAGAAGGGCATATTAGTTCCTATTGGTTTGGAAATCCTCCTGCAAAAAGTTGGTCAGACACCAGACACTTTAGTGAACTTTCTGGACCAGCTACTGAAATTATTTTTACATGATGAGCCTGAAAACCTACTCTGCAAAAACTTGCTATGTGACTTTCATGATTTTGGATGAGGAAGAATCACCCAGGTGTACACTCTCAGTGGTGCACATTGCTCAAAAGGGAGCAGGGGGGCAAGAAGTTGTAGCCAACAAATAGCAAATGAGACAAGACACACTGCACCTCACTTGGATGTTACATCAGTTACTCCTTGATCAAACACAGGAGAATTCATACTTCTCCCAGTAGTTCTTCCTATGGAGGTAGTGTTCTTCCCTGGACAGGTTTGGATTACTGCCAGTTTGTATTTGTTTGTATCTGGTGATGGTGACCAACAAGCTACTCTCTGCATCTTTGCATGAAGTTTACACAGCATCAAGAGTCTATCCTTCAGATTCAGTACCATTTTAGCAACTAAAATCTGGTCTACAGCTAAAATGGGGTTTCTACAAATATGATACATTTCTTAAGAACAATTTGATCTTCTGGTTGTGATATACATCCTTAATGAATAAATAACTGTAGCACCAAAATTTCTTCACATTCTGTGATAGCCTTGAATCACCAGATATTATGTTTCTGAATTATGCCTTGTCAGACAGAAGTACTTTCCTACAAACACTCAAGATTTACCCTGGTTCAGTAATCTAGGAAGCTTGCTGGCCAAATCTAATGCTTAAAAGGTGTTAGAAACTTTGTGATTGCAATGCCAAACATCAAACAGAATGCAGTTCACATTCTATTGTTTCCCTACCATCCCTCTCTCCAGTCTGCAGGCTATCACCATCACCCTTCTTCAGATCAGAAATCTGAGGCAATAAAAAAAAAAAAGGGGAAAATGAAGACAAGTGACCTCTACAAAGGCCCCAGTGACAACAAAATAGTATCAGTGACAGTGAAGATGCTCTCTTCATTAAAGATCAGACTAAGTGCTTCTCTAGGACTTCACTAGTCTCACATAGAAAACATCAAAAGCTTTTTACACAGAAAGCAGACCCTTTCTCCTGAACTAAGAGCTGATCATAACAGACCATATCCCTTTTAGGTAGAACTAGGAGCTCTGCGGAAGGTCATGCACAGGTGTCATTCATGAACAGAACAGCACTATGCTCACACAGTATGCTTGCAATCAGTATTCTTGCTTGATCCATTCAAGTTCACTATCAACACTTGAACTGCTACAAAATCTGAATAACAATACCTTTATGTGGCATAAAATGAGAGGGACTGAAATGTTACTAGTTGATACAGCAAATTAACGATAGTAGGGAAAATATGGAGGCATATGCTAGGCACTGCAGAGGACTTAGTCATAGTGATTAACGCAATTCCACAAACACAGTCTGGAAAAAAAGGGAGTTCAAGCTGTGATGGATGCAGCAAACACACACGCACACACACAGTCTTACTCTACCAGTAAAATAATGGAGAACCTGGTGCAGTAATTGACTCCTTCTGTCTTTCCAAATTAGAGAAAGTCAAGGTTTGGTCTCAGTGTAGAAATGCACAGATAAGCAGAGCACTGTCACAAGTACATAGCAGGTATAATAGGGTATTAGAAAGCAGGCTGGAGGAAGGCATTAATGAATAAAGGCAGATGACACTTCAGAGCAGATGATTTCTACTCTTAACAAAACATGTACATTGTCAAAGCTAAGGAAACTAATACCTTTTGAAGGCAAAACTAATTTCAGGGTGACAGAGATCTACCAGGACCCCTTTGGAAAGCTTGAAAAGAGAAACCAACCATAAGACCAAATGCAATCTACTAGTAGCAAAGCGTGCATGCTCATATGTGTTTAGGCACACACAAAAGCTTGCAGGACAGCAATTCAGGCAACTCAGCAGTAGAGCACGTGTCATCATACTATTGAGGAATACGTTCAGTGCAGGTAGTTGGATGCGCAGCTGCAGTACCAGCTGCAGGTTGAGCTCTGGGGAGCAGGAGCCCCAGGCACGAGGCTGTGAACTGCCTACTCCTTGCATAACAAAGGGCATGAGGCTCACCTAGGTGACAAGACACAGCAGAAGCCAATGGCTCAGAGTTTTGCACACTCGGACTGTAATGATATATAAAAGACCAAGGTTTTCTTTGTTTGGGGTCACTCCCCGGAGGCACCAGCTCGGGCTGTTTCTGTGTTACTGCGCCGTGAATAAACTGCTTTATGGAACGAGACACCTGAGCCTCTGCCATGGGAAACCCGGGGCCGAACCGGTGAGGAAACCTGCTAAGTGTGGGGTGTGTAGAGAGTCAAGCAGGGACCTGTCGGCTCACTGGAGCCACCGCTGTGCCTTCACATCTTCAGTCCCAGCAGTGAAAGTCTCTGGTGGTGGGACTGTGACTGCCAAAGTGGCTCCTGAATGGTCAGATTGGAAAGTTTCCTTAACAATATTACAAAAAACACTGAGCAACAAAGAAAACATTTCAAAATCACAACCACAAACAAAAATGGTGTGATCTCCTTGCTACCCCTAAAAAGGATCCTGACTGATTTTATGAACAGCATTATACAGCCTATCACTTGAAGAGTCGAGGTTCATATTTCAGTATTATGACATACATCCCTAAGTCTACTTTCTGCCCCCTCTTCCCCTAGAAGATGACTCAGACCCCAGAATGATGCAAGCAGAAGCTGAAAAACATACAAACACAGGCTACAGCCTATTTTATTGCTTGAAACATTTAATCTCTTGATCTCTCTGCATTATTTTGTGAACAAATACTGATACATTTTGTTTACCTACAGTCCTGTTTTCAGGGTAGCTACACTCCAGAGTTCTTTGCAAGACTGCTGACTACAAGTATGTTTTGGGCAAACAAAAGCAAAACCTTGAAGTCATAAAATTCAGATACACAGCTATTGAAAACTGGATGACAGGTTCATCCCACATTAATTCAGTTTTTTAACACTAAAAAGACAATTTAGCTGTAGAAGCTGTTAAAGAATTCTACTATTAAATAATTCATAATTTGTCCTATATTAATTTTAAATTAATATAAATTTAAAATTAAATTAATAGAGAACATCCTGAGTGCCATCACACCCCACATGCAAGGCAATCAGGGAATCAAGCCCAACCAGCATGGACGTATGAAAAGAAGGTCCTGCTTAACCAACCAACTTCTCTGACAATGTGACCTGCTGAGTGGATGAAGGCAAAGCTGTGGATGTGGTCTGTCTAGACTTCAGTAAGGCATTTGACACTGTCTTACACAGCATACTTCTAGAAAAACTGGCTGCTTATGGCTTTTCTGAGTGGGGTGTTCTTATTGGGGTA
>NW_008658685.1:130180-143451 GCF_000695815.1 Acanthisitta chloris
GCCAGGTCCTGCACTTGGGACACAACAACCCCATGCAGTGCTACAGGCTGGGGGAGAAGTGGCTCCAGTGTTCATCAGAAAGGGACTTGGGAGTGCTGGTGGACAGTGGCTCAATATGAGCCAACAGTGTGCACAGGTGACCAAGAAGGCCAATGGCACCTTGGCCTGTATCAAGAATAGTGCAGCCAGCAGGACTAGGGAAGTGATCATCCCCCTGTACTCAGCATTGGTGAGGTCACACCTTGAGTACTGTGTTTAGTTTTGGACCCCTCACTTTAAAAAGGACATTGAGACACTGGAGCAAGTTCTGCAAAGGCAAATGAGGCTCATAGAAGATCTGGAACACGTTGTACAAGGAATGGCTGAGGGAGCTGGGTTTGTTTAGCCTTGAGAAGAGGTGGCTCAGACATCAACCTCATTGCTCTTTACAATAGCCTGAAAGGAGGCTGTAGAGAGGTGGGGGATGGACTCTGCCACCATGCCTGCAGTGAGAGGACTAGAGGGAATGGTCATAAGCTGAGATAGGGAAGACTCAGGTTGGACGTTTGGAAAAAATTTTTCACTGTTAGGGTGGCCAGGCATCGCAATAAAGAATTACCCAGGAAGGTGGTGGAATCACCATCCCTGGAAGCGTTTAAGAGGCATCTGGATCTGACACTGGAGGATATGGTTTATGGGTCACACCAGAGTGGCAGGTTAATGGTTAGATTCAATGATCTTAGAAGTCACCTCCAACATTGATGATTCTATGATTCTAAATCAGAGGAATACTTCTAAGCTGCCCTTACTTTGACAGCTTCAGTAAGTCAGATACTACTTTCTCAGATTCTATTGGTTCTTGCTAGCAACAAAAGGTGAGATTACTCCTGTCACTTTCCTCATTTTTCACTAGATCTTATTATGCAGCGCTAAGTATGTTACTACATAACTTATAAGGGAAGACAAAGTAAGTTAGAAAATTAAACATTACCATATAATGACATATTTATACACTCCGCTACAAACATATTTTATATTTAACAAAATCTGTCACAAGCAATATACTACTATGAATTTAATTTCAGAGAGCAAAAGATCCATTTATACATTATCATATTCAATTTATATTCATCACCATAACAGAAGTAGATTTTAGAGAAAGCTAATCATCTACCTTATTCTACGCAGCTCAATCACACAGATCAACATAGATGATTGGAACTTACAGGCAGGACATGCCTCAGTTTGACATGTAAAACTCTACTTCAGATTTGCAGGGAACATGGGAGGAAACTTAAGACTACATTACAGAAAAGAGTAATGACAATGGTTTATCTAGTGATACCCAGAGTAGACCAATCACTGAGAGAAAACCAGTGACAGCAGCATGGAGCTCAGTGCAGGCTGCAACACACACCTCACCACCCAGGTGGTCCTTGTCACCTGCCTACTCAGATCTCTGTGTTACCATCACTATCCTGCCCTCAGTAGCAGAGTTTATTCAGATTAAAACTAACATGGGCATTTCATTTCTACAGTAATCCCCATGGCATGGCTTGAGAGAAAACAAGTTGGCTAAGGTAATGGGTCTAGCTTTCCAAAGGTTCAAATCAACATTTGCTCTTGGCATGACTATCAAATCTGGCCTCTGATTTTCCCTTAGTAGTTGTTGTAAACCAGTGGCTTTGTCTGGATGTAGTATGTGGAACCAAGATAACAAAGTCTTGTATGGACAAGTAGCTCTTGAGAAAAATACATTTTCACAATTAACAAAACCCTATTGCAAACAGGTAAAGAAAGCAGTCCTAAGTGCCCTGTGAAAGCTCTTTGCTACATCTGCATTGACAGGCATAACTCAGTTTGCTTTATGAATAAAATACTACAGGATTGTATTAGGGACACCGTGGCATACTTTGACAACAACAGACTGCTTCCTTTGCAGTACAGGATGGCAGTAGAGGGGAAGTGGAGGAAGAAGCAAGCACTACCTCTCTGGGACCCTCCTGCGTCCCACCTACTAAACTACACTAGAGGCAAGAATTCTCCTCCCTGCCCCAGCACCACCTTCATACAAACAAGTAAAATAGCCAAGGGCTCCCCTAAACTCCAAGCAGGTAGTGGGTTACACACAGGGAAACAAAATCTTGAGGATTAACATGGTCCCAGCACTATCACAGAGCCTTATTTGGCTCACATTGCCCAGTCCTCACATTGCAAAGCTGTACATGGAAGGAATTAGTTTTACTGTCTTATAACAGCCAGTCAAGACAATGGAACTCAAAGCAGTTCTCAATTTCCTCTGGTTTTGTTTTAGGAAGCTCAGTTATAAGAAGAATCATTTTCCATCTTGTTTTTGCTGCAGTCAATGAACAGCATCAGGGTGCCTCTTTCCATGCAAAGGGCCTTCTCCTCAGCAGGATTTACAAACTGGAGCCTACACAGTGTAACTTTACCCACAGGTGTAATAACAGCCCTTTCATAGCACAAGAATAGGTATTAGTACTACTATAATTTATTTATGAATGCAGATTAGAAGCTAAGTCAATTGCTTTTAAAGCCCTTATGCACCTGTCCACATGACTCTGTCATTGTTGCCAGGTCTTTTGTTTATGCAAAGTTCACCTGGTGCAGAGAGTGAGCAGGAGGCCAGTTTGCCACTCACCCTGGGAGTGCAAGGTGGATCTCAGCACAAGGAGAAGCTCATTCTCCCACAACACAGTGACAGCAAGAGGAGAAGTTAACAACCACCATGCCACTGACAGGCAAATACCTTCCACCCAGCACCTCAAAAGAAAACATTCATCCTGTATGTACATTGCATTCTTGGCACATGGCAGTTATGTCCTACAGCTGGCAGGAGCCCAGCAAGCCCTGCTCAACCTGGAGTTGTACTGCAACAGCCAACCACACACAAAGTGGTTCAGGAAGTACAAACCACTTTTCCACTGCCCAGGAAGCCATGCAGCCATGTGTCCATATGGCATTAATCCCAAGACAACATGTTCCCTTTATGTGTTTGGCCAATTTTACAAGCTAGTGCAGAAAAACTGTGTGTACCCTTTGTCATGGTTTGCTATCACATAATAAGGAGAAGGAAGATGTATTCCCACCTCTTCCAATTCAGGCACAAACAGAATCCATGAGAACTGTGATGTATTCCACACTTAGTGCATGCTTCTTTGGCATAAATCTTGGCTCTCAGTCTTCTGGAAAAAGAAATTATTTACAAATAAAACCCAAGAATAATTTCTTGTCCAACCTTGGTTTTTATGCCAACTTCCAGGCACACTTGGTTTTAAAATTTTTATTGTTATCACCTTGTCAAGGTTTGCAGTGTTCAATTTCCTTATTAGGGTACACTCTGTTGAGCTCAGTATAATGGAAAGTTTATCAGGGTTTCCATTTTACAGAAGGGGGATTGGATTAACAGGCAGTTGAATCAAGCCATGAATATATCTTTGGAGCCAGAAAATATTTTCTGAAAGTTAGCAGCCCGAAGGCTTTGGTGCTTTGCTTTTGTTTTGACTGGGTTTGTTGTTGTTGGATGTGTGTGTGTGTGGTTTCGTTTGTTGTTTGTTTAGGGTTTTTTTGTTTCTTTCAACTTAACACACAACAGAGAGTGCCATAAGCCTTACTAGTCTTCTGGCTCATTTCAAGACCAGCACAGACAGAGGCCTTGTTCTTTTCAAGCTGAATGTCCACTCTCTGCAACGAACACTCTCCAGTAAAGGTCAAGACATACAGAGGAAGAATAACTAGAACTAACCCTTACTTTGTGGATATTTGTCAAATGGGATAACAGGATCAAACAGAAAGATTTTATTTATAGTAAAACATGAGAAGTATCTCGCAGATATATAAGCAACCCAAACTACAATCTGGTGAATGGATAACACACCTTTTGGGGAGCAGGAGACTCAAGCTGAATGAGGTTTCCAACCTGCAATTAAAGAGCATTTACTCAATTCAAATTTCATCAAAAACTGGCAGTTTATCAGAACCAGTACTTTTTCATTTGCATCACTGTCATGAGAAAGTTTTCTCCAATGCTAATACAAAATGAAGCAGGTCAATAGAGAAGTTAAACTCACCCTGTCTGCCCAACCCAGGACTCACAATTAATTTAAAGAAAGGCAACAAGGCAACAACTTCTCAACACCAATTACTGCAGGTAATTTCATGTGTGCCATTACACTTGTTCGGTTCCATTAAAAGCAAGTTGCCATTCTAGTTAATCCTTTTCACTGTAAATTCAAACTGGAAACCAGGTTTCTACCTCTTCTCTAACTTGCATTGATGAGAATTTTGAAGTCTACAGCTTTAGCCTGCTGGGATGTCAACAGTTATGATGAGAAGTTTTAGTGCTATTGCCAGACTCACAGTAGAGAAGCAACAGCTCACACAGCTACATGTGCTCAACTACTGAACCACAATTACTTCATGCAGCCATTTCATGGTATGAAACTGGTGAAGGGTCTGGAACAAAAGTCTTATGAGGAACAGCTGGGGGAGAAAAGGAGGCTCAGGAGAGACCTCATCACTCACTACATTTTCCTGAAAGGAGGTTGTAGCAAGGTTGGGGTTGGTCTCTTTTCCCAAGTAACAAGTGACAGAACAAGAGGAAATGAACTCCAACTGCACCCAGAAAGGTTTAGATTGGATATTAGGGAAAATTTCTTCATGGAAAGGGTTGTCAAGCAGTGGAACAGGCTGCCCAGGGTTTGAGTCATCATCCCTGGAAGCATTTAAAAGCCGTATAGATATGGCTTTTAGGGACATGGTTCAGTGGTAGAGTTGGCAGTGCTGGGCTGATGGCTGGACTTGATCATAAGGGTCTTTTCCAACCTTAACGATTCTATGATTCTTTGAATACTTTAACTTGAGCTGGTCAAGCTTGATTCGAGTGAAGCACCCCCAACTCAAGCTGCAGTGCTCAAGTGAGGACAAGTCATTAATCACAACAGCACTTTAGCTTCCCATATGCAATATGACAGCAGATATTGAACAAGGATAAGTGGGAATGTTATGTTCTTATATTAGAAAGAAGAGAGGAAGAAAAGTGCTACAAGAAAACACCACTACTTAGAATACAAAATAACCAGCTTTCCCAAAGAGCATAGTGTCAAAGATGAAATACTCTCCTCTGATATAATGGAACCATTTATCTCTACCTTGGACATCAATAGAAACCAGCTCAACCTCCAAGATCTGAAGACAGTAGCTGCTTTCATTTCATTCTTCATTTAAACCATGCCTGCTCTATTTCACTCTTTGGTTGACTTGGTGACTCAGGCTGTATCAGCCTCTCAAAGCAACATGATGCTTGTCACCACTGCAAAGCATGTGCCCTTTCATATTCTCCAATGCTGAGCTTTATTGTCTCCAACTATAAGCTGTTTCCATGACTTTCATCAGACTCATACAGACCTGATTTATTTGTTAGTCATCACATCCATAGCCTCCAACAAGGCACTATCATATACGCATACTACTACAGAAATCCATTTTGATTAATTGGCCTTTAGTTCTTTGAAATACTTTTTTGAATTTACTATCATTTTCCCTTTTCGAATACCACTCAGATGAGGGTGACTCATACCAAAATAACTGACTTTAACCTAAACAAAGTTTGCTCCGATCATGACTGGGCAAAAAACTCACAACACAATCTATTCCAGCGGTATCAACACTGAAGACTAGAACAGCAGCACTGAATACAAAGCCATCTGCACCACCAAGAACAAGCATGCAATATTACCCTTACACCCTGTCCATCTCCTAGATGAAACTAGATTGAGGTAAGCTGAAGGATTCAGCCTGAGGACTCTAGAATAGTTGATATCTCTGCTCTAAGTAGCCAAAAGGAGGAATGGGCCACAATGCATTGCATGAAAAATAATAATATACACCTGTATACAGCTGTACAGTATCTTCTACATTCCATGGATTCAAACATATACTGTGTTACCTGGCAAAAGGTAAAAACCAGCCTATATTCAATGCCACTGCTCATGTGTGCAAATGAACAGCACGTACATACTCACTACTTCAGGAACAAACACACAAATGGCAAAAATGTTTAGGGCTTTTTTTTCCAGCAGGAACATCCTCTTTCCATTACAGAAATAATAAAACAGCATCCCAAATTTATTCGGGCCTATACACGCTGATGCAGCTTTGAAATTTGAGCCAAAAGAATGCTGAAAAAAATGCTTTGAATAGTTGCTCATCATTCAGTGATGAAAGATGAATAATCTCTAGTGGCCCCCTAGTTGAGGCAGGTGACAAATTTCTACCTCAAGCAGTTCATTATGAATACCAACAATGCTTTCCCTTTCCAGGTTCCTAGTAGCCCAACAGGTGACCTGAAGGAAACCATTTTGCTGCATTTCTACGACACAATTCTTAAACGCTTGGTTGAAGGGCTGTTTTCCCCAGTACGAAATCATCCATAATTCACTCAACGCTGACAGTGACATAACATTTGAAAAATCTTTAGGGAGTCTCCAAAGGCATGCATTTTGGAACAGTTTCCTTTTCAGACAGTACTTTTGAGTTCCAGAAAGGCCCAGGGAAATCTCTCTGGAAGGTGGACATATTTAACAACACACTCTCAGATACTGCACATGGGTACATTACCCTATTTTTAAGTTTCTGTGATAAACGCTCTCTGCTGCAAGTTGAGAGCAATTATATGAAAGTCAGAAGTGGCATTGCAACAGTGCTGAAACTGCAGTCATAGCTCTTAAAAAACAAATATAGAAACAGACTGATAATATCAAGAAAACTACACATGCTCTGATAATTCACTGTTGTCAGGTGGGGATTCTACCACACTCCTACTAACAGAGAACAAATGAATGCATACAGCTCTCATCTATTCCACTGGAATTACCTGTTTAGCGTGAATTGTCACATCTCACAACAGTTTCAAAGGTGAGGTCTTTCTGCAGCTAATATCCTGAGCTTACGCTCCCATCTGCCTCAGAAAATCAAAATAATTGCAATCCCTGCTTCTTTCAAATGGCTACAGGCTTCCTGCTGTATTCTACATTATAGTTACATGCACATACTGAACAGATGCAGCTTAAAATCTGAAATGCCTATTCAAAGAAACAACAATTTATAACTGGCTTTAAAAAAAAAAAAGCACATGAAATAAAGGCTTTTTCCTTTTTTTACTGTTATCTTCCAGTCCTGAACAGTGAAACACATGAAACACGTAAACCAAGACCATAAACAAAATCACAGATGATAAAAGGATTGAAAGCATTATTGGAAGTGACTTGTTAACACTGTAAGCCTACAGATAATAGCTAAACTTGCTGAGATGCATTATTTGGTCAATATTTCTCATTTGGCTTAATGGAACATGATGGATAGCCAAACGAGAGGTAATCTTTCCTCAACATTCAGAGTCAAGCGAATATCCCAGTATAAAAGAGCAAAATATTTCAGCACAAAGACATTTCAACAAAAGCATGCATCTCCACACAAAATGTGAGTACGGTAGGAAGCAGTCATGACCTTTACATAGGTTACTTTGAAATCCACAACTTTTCTATTGATTCCCTCAGGAAGAAATATGAAATTTTTTAAAAAACAAAATGAAATCTTACGGCTTGAAATGCAGTAAGCCAGCCTGCAGTTGATCCTCCTGAACAGTTGCTTGTTGATTGGCCAAAGTATAAGTGTAAAGAGTTGAATGAAGTTAATTATCAGTCCTGACACTATAAATATGTAGCAGATCAGAAGGTGGCAAACGAATTGAGACTTCAGAAAGCCAACGATGTCCATGATTTGCTGAGAAAGCAAGAGGGTACCTTCAGACCCAAAATTCAGAAGACAACCTGCAAAACCAAACAGTATCAGCAGTTACAGAGTGCATTTATTTCTATAAACAGACTGTTAATACAGACTTAATGTTTCATATTTATATACAATAAAATGAAAGTTAAATCTATTGTAGAAAAAGGCCTGATGACAATATTTGCAAAAGTAAGCACAGAAAGAGATACCATATTTCTCAATTTACACTTGGCTTTGGAAACAAATTTTCACATTTCAATTATAATTCTGCAAAACCCACGAACTCCATTCCATGGACTACAATACTCCTCTATCAGGTCTTTATTGGTAAAGTATGAGCACACAATCCAGTGATACTTTGATTTGAATTGTCTGTACCTCATAAAACATATACTGTGGCCTCTGCTACCTTCAAGAGCAGTTCGAAAGTAAAAAGAAGGTTTAGAGTTTTGTTAGAAGTTGTGCCTTTCTCTACAGGCTAAGCCAGCCATGCTTCCCAACCAAGAGGTAGCATCAGCCCCTTAATTCTAGCTTTATTGGCTTGTTACCATCTCACAAAAATCAGTTGATTTTTGGCAAAAGAATAAAAGCTTGGCTGCACACAATACACACAATTTGTTCAATTATTCCTTGACACTGTAATTCTGTCAGTTGTAATCCATAAACCCAGAAAGGAAACATCAATAACAGTACTGACCCGTGACCCAGTAGTATTTCCAGAATGAAATCAATGCTTAGGTTACTTAAGAATTGTTTGTATAATTTTGGAAAGGTCCAGTCCAACCTTAGCAGTTGAGCATTCAGAGGAGGTGTCCTCTGCAGAGTATTCTGGCCTACCAAATACCGTATCGACCTCCCCCCACCATCACTACCACCAACACTACTATGAAGACATGCTCTCTCAGTAAACACCCCCCCACTATTCTGAATACAATTAAAAACAGGAGGTGCTACCATCCCGTTCCATTCCTCCACTGTTTCCCCCTTTGATGCATAGAAGAGTTTTCCCAGGGAAGAAGCCCTGAGACAGTATTTTTGAACGTGCCAGTCACATGCAATAACAAAACAGCAGCTGTCAGCATGATAGGGAATTAACTGATGAAAAAAATCTCAATGCCTATCCTTCTAGTTTATACGAGACCCCATTATGTGAGGCACTGAGTCTAGTTCAGTGTCCTGAAACATTTATTTACTGCCCTTGCTGACTCAGCTTACCACAGAAAAGAGCACACACAAGAACTGCTGCAAAGCCTTAGGAAGTTATTTAGGCAGGTTTGCAACCGCAAGGAAGATGAAGGAAAATTTAAGAAAGAGAATCGGTAGTGATGTATAATTTATATAAAGAGTTTATGGCAGTCCCAAGCCTATTATTAGCACACAAAATGTTCCCTTTATCTTGCTGTACCATTCAGGACCACAGCTGACACCAGCTGTAGCTCAGAATGGCAGAACAGGCCTCTATTCATTGTAGTAACCACTGTCATGATACTCGCAAAAAGCTTTTCCAGCTTTAACCAACCTTTCTATTAAAGACACATTTCTTAGGGTGGCAGACAATTTACTAGCATGTGCTTCGACCAAAGGCTTTGTTGAAGGCTAAACAGCATGAGATATGCTGCATAGTAGGAACCACTGCAGTGTTTTGTTCTCCAGCCCCTTCATCACATACACTGAAGACAGAACCAAATAATCAAAAAACTCCAAAAAACCAGTAAACTTTAAAACAGTCAGGATGGAAGCAACCAGCTATCTACAAGTGGATGGCCTAAAAGACTGTACAGTGTCCAAAACTTGATGACTGCGTTTATCCTACCATCCTTGCCTAAAACTAATCAAAAGTTTCTTTGTGCTAGTCAGCCTGTTCAATTCCATCCCACAGAATCACTCTAATCTAATGTAATTCCCACAGATCAGTAAGGCACTGGATAACAAAAAACAAAGCAAAACAACAGCCACAAATAAAATGAGATTGGAGCATGTTTACTTACAGTGGAGACATGAAAACTCACTATTTGACATAATCAACAGAAATTTACTGCAGCAAGCACCTGATTGACAGACTTCGTGAGAAGGAAGAATTTGTCTTCTTATCCAACAATTAGTCCACCAATTCTTTCTAACTTCTCATTGTAATAGTAGACAAACTGGATTAAAATTTTATGTTTATGTGACTCATTTACTTCATGCTGGGTCTTTAAAACAAAACTTCACAGAATTAAAATAAACAAAGATGAGATTACCCTGATAAAACATAATTAATGTATTACAATTTTATGAAGCCACAATACAATGTCTGAAAGTAATTTATTGCTTGCTTTCATACCTCAGCTATCAAAGTTCAATTCTGTAAAGCCTCTAAGACCTGTTTTTAAGGTAAACAAAATCCACTTAAGCAGTACCATTCAAACGCCTATAATGTAACCTGCTTGCTAAAGGAACAAGAAATTAGAGACACTGTTTAAATATTCCTTTTCTGAAAAGTACGAAGACTACACAGAATAATTTTCTCTTCTATCAGAAGGGAAAACACAAGGTACTTAAAAAAAAAATTTGCAACGTATACAGTGTTAAGTGTTGTGTTTCTCACACAAACTTATTCTTATAAGACTTTTTAATATGATAGTTTTTGGTCTGTTTTCTTTACCCAAACTCCAAGAAATGGAGTTTATTCTTAGTATAAGCAAAAAAAAAAAATTAAAAAAAAAATAATCAGTTCTGTGCTTATGAAAGAGGTTTAGAAACTTGAATTTTAAGAGTTCAGAGGAACATCTTACACTTTCTCTTGCCTTACTAAAGCTCCTCATGGGTAACATCAACTTAACACCAGTTTAAGTGACAAAATAATCAGGTCTTTAATTCTTAATCCACACTGCTGATTTAATAAATTATACAGATATCCTTATAGATAATGAATGAAAATTACAGCAATCTTTTGAAAACAAAAGGGCTAATCAATGCATTTTCTCAGAAGCTATTAAGATCGGAGAGCTGCCAAGAACCTCTCTTCTACCAAACACCCCTTAAAACAAATTAGGAGAAAATGGCCAGTCAGAGCAACTAAACTAGATAAGGATATTCTTTAATAACAGTCTTCCTTTGGATATAGAACAAAAGACTCAAACCTCAAATGTCTGTCTAGGGAGCAAGTCAACAAGCAACTATTCATGTGACTAAGAGATCATATAATCAGGTTTAAAAGCAAACTCTGTGACTATTCATTCTAAATCTTTTCCCTCCAAGTTTCATTCTTCAGCACGATCCACTGTTTTCTACTTCAAGTACTCTCAGCACTCTTCTGCTTAGAATAACTGACCAGGAGGACATAGAAGTGTTATGAAAGGTGAACAATTCTATACCAGAAGAGGCTGCTGCCAATTAACAATTCTATTTCATACTTTGAAGTCTGTAAGAGTTTCGAGACTACAGCTAAAGATCTCAAAGAACACGACTGTTTGTACATTTACAGAGAGCACAAGGATGAAGCAAAGAACTGTCATGCACTGTGACAAAGTTTATGTAGTAAATAGAGGCCTTGGAGTGTGAAAAGCAACATGGCACTTATCCGAAACATCTAAATTAAGATGATATTGTCCATACTTAAAAAGTCAAGTCAGCACCGCACCTCTTTTCTTTCAGTACAATATGTTTCAAGGTTATGCAAAAGCTTTCACTTACATCTTCTTTTTGATGAAGTCCTTAAATGCTTTGCTGCAACTTCAGAACAACAAAACTAAAGATGATGATGCCCATTCTTGTATTTTCTCATTTAAACCAGATTCTCGGATGTATGAGCTACAGAGACTAAGATTACGAAAATATACTAAGGTCAGAATAAGCAGTTTCAGGAGTGCCTCTTAAGTGAATTTCAGTTGCCATCAAAACGGCACACGTAGCAGCACTATATTTCATACCAGAGTCCATTTTAACAGTGCTACTGTACATGAAATGCATATGCAAAGCAAGTCACGGGAAGTCCTTGTGCTCTTCTCTTTCGGTCAGCGAGCATCAAAAGTTAGCAAAAGTGAGGTCATGTCCACGTATGTATTCACCTACAAGGAGACTATGTCTGTACATGCCACACAAAAAAAACCCCAACCAAGTCTGGAGAGAAGAATTATCTATTTGCCTCATGGCTAATTAGGGTTTGCATCAGTTCCCACTTTCCTGATAGACAAGTACTACATTATCCTCTGTGTTCAGTTTACATCAGGTTGTGGTAGTGAAGGAGGCTGCAGGGATTGCTTCTGTGAGAAGACACCAGGAACTGTCCTGTCCCCCAAATCAGACAGAGCCAGTTCCAGAAGGGACTCACCACTGGCCAAAGCTGAACTCATCAGCAACACTGGTGGCACGTCTGTGATAACATTTTAAGAAAGGATTAAAAAATGCTGCACAATAGTTGTGAGTGAGGAGTCAGAAACACAAGGTCAGTGAAGAAAGTGGGGAAGAATGTGCTCCAGGCACTGAAGCAGATACTCTTCTGCCACCCTTGGTGAAGCCAGTTGTCCACTGGAGCCCACGAAAGACCATGGCAGGACAGATGTACACACTGCAGCATATGGAGAACCTCATGAGGCAGCAGGTGCCCTGAGGAAAGCTGCACCTCACAGAGGGGAGCCCACTCAGGAGCAGGTTTTCTGGCAGGGATGGCAGCCCATGGAGTCCCAGGCTGGAGCAGACTGTTCCTGAAAAATTATACCCTGTGGGAGGGGGCCCAGCAGGAGCAGGGAGGGGAATAGCACATGGAAGAAGGAACAGCAAAGAGGAACTGTCAAGGACCAGCTGCAACTGCTCTTCCCCACCCACCTGCACCACTCAGGATACAGCCTTCAGTCAAGTTGAGCCTGGGAAAAAGGGGGAAAGGTGGTTTTAGTTTGGGCTCTGTTTTTGTTTTTCACTGCCCTATTTTGTTATCAATTGACAATAAATGATATTAAACTTCCCTAAATGGAATCTGTTTTGCTCATGATGGTAACTGGTGAGTGTCCTTATCTCAACCCACAAGCTTGTCCATGCTATTTTCTTCCCTTGTCCAGCTGAGGAAGGGGAGTGAGGGAACAGTTTAATGTGCGCCTGGAAGGCAGACAAGGTCAACCCACCACACCTTCCCAGAAAATTCCCAAATCAGGAATGAATTTGAGCACACCTTAAGACCTTCCCCCAAGTTAAGGGAACTTAGAAATGTTTTTCGAATTTTGTGAGGGGTCCTGCATTCCTTAACTGCACACTGCTACAAAGCCGAGATTAGTCGGTTTGGCTGTTTCAAAAGCTGAAAAATTAATACCATCTCCCAGCAAGTTTTAGAACCCCCAATTTATGTACTTGCTATAAAACTGAATTATTATTTTCTATTGAGCACAGAGGTAATTAGCAAAACAGAATATAAACTGAAGAAATGAAAGTTACCCAGGAGTTTTTCAAATGCTGATTATACCACAATGCTTTCCCCTTCTTTTTTATTTTCTTCCTATGGTGATCTAATG
>NW_008658685.1:143471-144088 GCF_000695815.1 Acanthisitta chloris
ACCAGGGCACAAGTTCTCTATCTGTGCATGCATACACCACTGGCAAAATGCACAGCAGAGCTGCTGTTAGCTCAATGCTTGTCCCAGCATTTCCTACTTTTCCAGTGTAGGAAAGTGTTTATACAGCAAGGTCAGGAGGATGACAGCAGCCCAGGAGAGGCATGCCTAGTCTGGGAAGGAGTGGGAAAGATGGGGAGCAGCTGCCCAAATTCTGGTGAGAAGCAGTTCAGTCTTGCTTCTTCTTCCAGAGCATGAAATATTCAGGAAGAAGGGAGCTGAACAAGGAAACCGTAGGGAGCTGGACTTAAACACAAGTCAATACAAAATTCCTTGGAGATGTAGTGTTTAGGGACTGCAGGGCTTGATGCTGAGGGGAAGCATTTATGTGAAGAGAGCAAACCCCTTGAAGTCAAGCATTTCTGTTTCAAGTTCCTAAAGAGATCCTCAAAAAATACATCAGGGTGAAGTACAGCAGTTATCACAGGCGCAGAACATGAAGTTCACAAAAATAGCACTGGAAGGCAAGTTGCTTCTTTCCAGCATGCCAAGTATTGCTCTTCAACTGTTTCCCACACAGGTTTCTGTATTTTAATACACACACACACATATATATGTGT
>NW_008658686.1:0-3674 GCF_000695815.1 Acanthisitta chloris
CTGACACCCCCCACCCATCCCCGCTCTGAGCCGCTGAGCTGGGGCGGGAGCAGGAGCAGCATCCTCCACCCATCACCTGAGCGCGAGGCAGCCCAGCCCAGCCAGGGCAGGTGCACATGGTTGGCTGGGATGAAGGTTAAAAACCCTCGGGGTGGAAGCACGCGTGAGCTTCTTGGGTTCTTCTTGTTTTTCAGGGCACTAAGCAAAGCTCTTGTGACTTCTTTGTCCCACCCCTGGGAGTGCTCCAGGCCAGGCTGGATGGGGCTTGGAGCAATCTGGACTGGTGGGAAGTGTCCCTGCTCGTGGCAGAGGGGGGAATGAGATCATAGAATTTTAGGGGCTGGAATGGACCTTAGAGATCATCTAGTCCCAAGCCCCTGCCCTGGGCAGGGACACCTCTCCACTAGACCAGGTTGCTCAAGGTTTTATCCAACCTGGCTTTGAACAGATGAGCTTTAACCCTCCCAACCCATTCTATGATCCTCTCCTTTGGACACAGACATCCTGCACTCAGTAAGTGTAAGCCTCTTTGGTTGAATATTCCACTCTGCCTCTCTGTCTGGGTCATTGCTGACACCTCATGGGCTGGAGGTGGCACTGGGTGACCGTGTGGAGGACCTACAGAGAGCTTGGGCTGGTACTTGGGTACCCCTGCCGTGCCCACCTGCCCAGGCACACGGTGTGTGGTGTCATTGCCTACCAACATCAGCACAAAAATGAACTATTACGTTGTATTAATATTTTCACACTACTTAGCTCTCATTAAAATGTACTTTGCAGAATTTAATATGCGACTTCAAATGACACAACGTATTAAGTGCTTAATATACTAGAAATTATGAAACTATTAGAGTCTAAGTAATATGAAATAATTAGAGTGAATTAAACTTCACTGGCAGAATGAGGGAAAGGCTTCAAATTTTTTATTCTTCTATTATTTTTTTTTGGTCTCAAAATAGTTGAATGCAGTAATAGCCTCTGAAAATAAACAACCAGAGTTAGGATTTTTAAATAATTAAAACAGGAAGGAGCCTGGAGTGTCTGTAGTTGAGCCTGTGATGAATTTGGAATTGGGGGAAGCAGAAGGTCTGCTTACTGCAGCTGATGGAGTTGTTCTTTCAGGCCAGTGGCAGAGCAGCTCCAAGGAGCTGATCACCAGACCTCCAGCCTGGCCAAGGCTTCTCCCCATATGCTGCTTCCCTCTTGTGTACAAGGCTGTTGGTTTGGAGGCAAAAAGACCTGATGGCTCTCAGTGACAGAGCTGGTTTGGTTGCCATGTGGCCTGTGAGCTGGAATTCCTCTCTCAATGGGAGTGCAAACACCACAGACCCTGTGTTACAGTCACAGGAGTGTGGCCTCTGGCTGTGGGAAGTGCTTTGAGCCATCACATGGATGTTGGGGATGAATTGCAGGTGCTTTTCTCACAGCAGGGGAATCTCCCTGGAGCTTGGATGGGTTTGGGGTTGGTGAATGCTCTCCAGTGGGTCTGCAGCAGTGATGCAAAATGCCTGACTGAGCTGCCAGGTTTAGGCAGGGAATTTGCACTGGGACACGAATGGATGGGACTGTGGGACTGCAGTGCGATGGTGCTGAGCGTGGCAGGAACCTGCTCTCTGTTTCTCACAGGCCCCAAACCCTCGTCACGCCCTGTGCAGAGTGGGGCTAGTTTGGGTGTGGGGTGTCTCTCCAGCAGCAGTGTGGCTGATTCAGAGGATGCCAGGAATGAGGGGACATTTAGATTAGATATTAGGAAGAAATTCCTCCCTGTGAGGTGCTGAGGCACTGGCACAGGTTGCCCAGAGCAGCTGTGGCTGCTCCATCCCTGGGAGTGTCCCAGGCCAGGTTGGATGGGGCTTGGAGCAGCCTGGGCTGGTGGGAGGTGTCCCTGCCCATGGCAGGGGGTGGAATGGGATGAGCTTTAAGGTCTTTTCCAAGCCAATCCATGATTCCATGCTGGCGCCAGGAGATGGCGTTCCCAGCGCCGCTCACAGCACTCCCCAACAGAGTTTGGGTTTGAACCGGGGTTTTGTGCTACTTCCATGGAAACTACCAAAACTTCCCCTTGGGAAAGCAAGTCTGAGCGGGAGGGGAAGCACAGGCAGCAGAGCCTGGTGTGTGGCCTTGTCCCAGGACGTGGCATTTGCCCTCACGAGGTCCCTGTCCTTCCTCCAGCCTGTCCCAGTGTCTCTGAGCAGTGATCCTGTCCTCCCTAGCACCCACTGCTCCTCCCAGTTTGGTGTCCCATCATCCAGGTGGTTAATAAGGGCAATATTGATCCTGAGGAACAGCTCTGCTCCCAGTTGCCAGCTGGACTTTGTGCCCTGGACACAGCCCCTGAGCCTGTCTGGCCAATTTTCCTCCTGGTCCACTTATCCTGTCCATATCTCACAGATTTGGCTGTGAGGATCTGTGGAAGCTGTGCCAAAGCCTTGCTGAAGCCAAGGTAAATAAAACCCCTAGTTTTCCCCTCCTCCACAGAGCTCTTTCATCACAGAGGGCATCTGGGAATGATTTGTGCCTGGGGAACCTGTGCTGGCTGTTCCTAGTCACTGTCATCTTGGCCTCTTGGGAGTGCATTCCAGCAGGATTTGCTCCATCACCTTCCTAGGGTGATGCTGGCAAGAGCCGATATTCTGCACTGACTGCTCCAGATCCTTTTCCACTCCAAGACCAAAGCTGGGACTCACATTTGCTTTCTCCCAGCATTGTTGTGACCCTTTGGAGATGATCCAGAGTGGTATCACAGAAACACTGGCAGGTGCCTTGGGTGCTGCCCACTGTGGGTGTCTGTCTGTGCTGGGGGCTGAACTGAACCTGAAATGTTCAGTCGTGACCAAAATGTGCTGTTAGCTGTTGGCTGCCTCAGCCTCACCTCAGCAACCCCAAAGAGCCTTTTCTTAGGGGAAAAGTCCTGGTTATTGCAGGATCTGCCTTGCTGCAAGGGCTGGGGACAACGTGTGTGTCTAGTCCTTGCCTGGTTGGAGGTTCTTCCTGCCTCTATCTCCAGAGTGGTAAAACCATTTAATTTAAGCATTGATATGGGAGGTTGGTGTCCTTTGGCTTGAAATTCAGTATTTTAGGGAGAAAATGAAAATGGATAGGACAGCAAGGAGCTATATGTGACCAGGCTGGAGTGTCCATCCTCATGCAAGAAGATGTGGCTTGAATTAAACCGAATTTGGGTGCAAACAAAACTATGCTGTGTGGCTGAGAGAAGGATGTGCTCAGGGTAGCTCTGCCTTGCTTACAACATCATTTACTTCCATGTAACAAAGTGAACTCTGTGGTTCTCTTGTAAACTTAAAACATCTTTTCCTTTCTTATTTTTCCTTTTAAAAGCTGAAAATTCTTTCCTTTGATCTCCTTTCTGACTCTTAATGAAGTTGTGGGATTTGCCTTCCCTGTGTTGTGCCTGTTGTTTTTGCTTGGCTTTGCCACCCAACCGTGTTGGATCTGGAGTGTGGGGTGAGCTCTTCTCTCCCAGATATTTCACACCTCCTAACACCAGCTCAGCTTCAAAGCTCGCTACAAACACACAGGGCCCACACCTGCCTGTGTGAAGGCCAAGCTTCCACTGAAGTCCATCACAGCTGAACATGCACATCCAAAGGTAGAATTTGACACTAACAAATTAATTCTCACTATTTTTCCATAGCATTTCCATTCCACAGCAG
>NW_008658686.1:3695-11757 GCF_000695815.1 Acanthisitta chloris
AGGTGGATTAACTGGGGAGGGGGTGGGCAAGATGGACTGATGCCTGTGCTGGAGAAAGAAAAGATCCTTTCTAGTCCATTGAGTGTGGGAGGCATCAATCGGATGACGGGACCCCAAGAACCTCGCTCTGTCAGTCTGATGGTCCAAAGCCACTTCTTTTGTGCTGTAATTAAGTAAATTAGTAGCTTGGGAAAGGGGCAGTGGGCAGAAAGCTCCTGCCAGACCTAAGTAGGGTCTTCAAGATCTCAAGGCCTGCTCGCCCTCATCCCCATCCCCAGTGTGCCTTGGTGGTGGGTTCCTCATCCCAATCCCATTCCAAATTGCCACTGGTGAGCTCTGAGTGACTGTGCCAACAGGGAGGACAGAATCACAGAATCAATCCAGTTGAGAAAGACCTCTGAGATCATCAAGCCCAACCTATGACCTAACACCACCATGGCAACTAGACCATGGCACTAAGAGCCACAACCAGACCTTAAACTAAATCCCAGGATGGTTCAGGTTGGAAGGGACCACTGGAGGTCATCTAGTCTAGTCCAATCTCCTAGCTCAAGCAGTGTCCCCTGGAGCAGTGACTCAGGATTGTGTCTTTTGAGTATTTCCAGGCAAGATGACTTCACAGCCTCTCTGGGCTGTCTGTTCTGGTGCTCAGACAACCTCACAGTAAAAATCTCCTTCCTCATGTTCAGGTGGAATTTCTTGTGTATCAGTTTGTGCCCATTGCCTCCTGTCCCAATGCTTGGCATCACAGAGAGATTCTGGCTCCATCCTCTTGGCTTTCTTCCTTCTTATAGATATTGATCAGACCTCCTTTTGGTTCTCTTCTCCAGGCTAAACAGGTCCAGCTCATTCATCCTGTCCTCATAGTCATCTGCTGGACTTGCTCCAGGAGCCCCATATCCCTCTTGTTCCAAGGATCCCAGTACTGGATGCAAGTCCAGGGCTGAGCAGAGGGGCAGGACCTGCTGTATGGGCAGGCAACGCTGCAGAGCTCCCTCACCTAAGGCAAAGCCCTTTTGGGAGAGGACAGGAGCAGCCTTTTTGGGAAGCCTTTGCTGCTCCTGCATGTGCTCTGGAAGCAGGAGCAGCCCTCAGCTGCTAAGGCCATTAATGTCACCTTTCACAAGTGCTGAGCTCACAAAGGAACCTGCCAAGTATAGCACGTTTTAATTTGCTCTTTTCCCATGCATTCCTGGGTTTATGGCTCAGTTCAGCCTGGTTATGGAGCACTGTGTAGACACAAAGCTCCCTCCAGAGGGTCACTCCATGCCATAGCGTCCGTGGGCTCTCTCAAGGCAACTGATGTGCTGTTCCCTGGAAAACATCTGCCTAAAGAAGGGATTTGTGTTGGACTCTGCAGAAATTTGAGCTTTGAGAGCTGGCAAGGAGGTTTGTCTGTGTGGTGACTGTGTCCAACAAGCTTCTGTCTGAACACAGGTGTGTTCCTCTGTTCTCTGCTGTTAAATGCTTACTTGTTTTCTGGTTGTATGGATTTAGAACACATTAACTGGGTAAAAATGAAGGAAAAATAAGAGAGAGAAGGGGAAAAAAGGAGAAACTTGAGAGAAAATGTGTTTTCAGTGATGTCGGCACCAGGCTGAGAAGTACATTTGCAGTTGCTCACCATGTGCAGCAACTTGTCCAAAGCAAACATTACCAGTCAGGCCAGGTTTGGCTGCATAATTGCCATAAAGCATTGCAAGGGCATCCAGAATAGCACAGCCCTGGAACTACTTCTAGGATTAGGTCCTACTCCCTTGAAAAATAAATCTTGGCAAGAGCTCAGTTCTCCCTAATAAAAATTCCGTTTTCACAGCTCTAATCAAGTTTTCCAGAGCTGTGCTCCAAATTAGAGCCTGTGTGCAGGAGATCTGACCCAGGAGAATGAGATGGAGCTTTTCAGTGAAAACAGTGCCAGGCTGGAAATTTCCAAAGTTCTCAGTGGCTCACCTATGGCAAAGCTGTGGAGTGTGGCCCAAAATCCTGTCCCTTCCACAGCAAAGCTCTGTCGGATCCAAACTCCCAGTCCTTGCTCACAGGGGAATGAGTCTCTCTTACAGACAGGTTAGGAGAGCTGGACGTGTTCAGCCTGGAGAAGAGAAGCTCCAGGGAGACCTCAGAGCCCCTTCCAGTGCCTAAAGGGGCTCCAAGAGAGCTGCAGAGGAACTTGGGGCAAGGGATGGAGGGACAGGACACAGGGAATGGCTTCACAATGGAAAAGGGCAAGGATGGGTGGGGTACTGGGAGAGAATTGCTCCCTGTGAGGTGCTGAGGCACTGGCACAGGTTGCCCAGAGCAGCTGTGGCTGCTCCATCCCTGGGAGTGTTCCAGGCCAGGTTGGATGGGGCTTGGAGCAACCTGGGCTGGTGGAAGGTGTCCCTGCCCATGGCAGGAACAAGATGATCTTTAGGATACTTCCAACCCAATCCATTCTGGGACTTTATGAACTTGGCCATTAGTAGACAACAGCAGCATCTGGAGGAGAAAGGAAGAAACCACAGCCACATTTCATCTTTGTCTCTCAGACTGGTTGGACCAAGAGATGCCCAGAAAGTTGTCCAGGCAAGACTGTTGCTCAAATGCTCACGTGGGCTCCTAATTGTGGAAACATGTTGAATGATGTGATAGGTTGTGGTTATATAACACCTTTTATGAAACTCTTGGCATGAAAACAATGCATAAAAATAACAGATGTGGCAAATCACAACCATGTTCTGAAATCTTTCTGTAGTTCAGTTTAGTGAAAACAATAGACTTGGTTTAAATTAGAAAAAAAAAACCTCTATGGGCAAAGAAATAGTTCAAAGAACAGTAAAAATGCTAAAAGTGCAAATGGGTTTTCTCCTAAATAAATCTGGAAGTGGCTGTGAGCTCCAGGGCAGCACAGCAAAGGGTGTGAGAGGGGAAGGAAGGCTGAGGCCTGCTTGAGTGTCTTTCTTCCTTCAGTGAGACTTTCCTTCCAAGGAGGTGTGATCCTGAGATGTGTCTCAAGGGATGACATCAAACCAACACCCTGGTTAACAATCTCTTGTCTTTCTATCCATCATTGTGCAGATGTGGCACTTGGAGGTGTTATTCCTGGAGAGGAACAACCCCAAGCACCAATACAGGTTGAGCACTGACTGGCTGGAGAGCAGCTCTGAGGAGAAGGACCTGGGAGTCCTGGTGGACAACAGGCTGTCCATGAGTCAACATTGTGCCTTTGTGGCCAAGAAGGCCAATGGAATCCTGGGATGCATTAGGAAGAGCATTGCCAGCAGGTCAGGGAGGTGATCCTGACCCTCTGCTCAGCCCTGGTGAAGCACAGCTGGAGTGTTATGTCCAGGTCTGGTCTCCTCAGGATCAGAGGGACATGGAGCTTCTAGAGCAGGTCCAGGGGAGGGTGACAAAGATGAAGAAACTGAAGTACCTCACTTAGAGGAAAGGCAGAGGGAGTTGAGCCTGTTCAGCCCTGAGAAGATATGACTGAGAGGGATTTTAATGTATAGACCTCAATGTATATAACTGAGAGGCACATTGATGTATCCAGGTATCTGAAGGAGGTGCCAAGAGGATGGATCAGGCTCTGCTCAGTGGTGGAAACCAATAAAACAAGAGGTAACAGCAGGAACTTATACCCAGAAAGTCCCACCTGAACATGTGAAGAACTTCTTTCCTGTGCAGTCACTGAGCACTGAACAGATTGCCCAGAGATGTCATGGATTCTCCTCACTGGAGATATCCAGATCCATGTGGACACAAACCTGAGCCATGTGCTCTGGGCTAGCCCTGCTTGAGCAGAAAGGTGGGACCAGTGACCCACTGTGGTCCCTTCCAACCTAACTGTGACTGTTTAGTGGTGGGTTTGGCAGTGTTGAGTTGATGGTTGGACTCTATGATGTCAGAAGGCTTTTCCAACCTTAATGATTCCATGATCACTTCTACAAAACCTAAAAGGATGCCTGAGATAAATTGTAAATGCAGGAGTAATCATATCCAGTCTTTCCCCATCCCTGCAGTTTCCCAGGGTAGCAGCACATGAGAGATAGGTTTGCAGTGCTCCACAGGAGAGGTCTTGGGTGTTGGGAATGTGGCTTTTCCCATGGTTGGTGAAGCTGTGCTGCTGCTAACAGGCCTGGCCACTCAGCCTGTAATCAGAGCAGGATCTGCAGGCGAGTGAAGGCACTGGAACTGCAGCAGCTGAGACAGGAACAGACTCCAATTAAACACCAACAATTTACTTCTCCTTGTTGTGGTACACAGTGTCCTGAGCACAGGTAGTCACAGCTCTGAGCACCTAAAACCTGGCCCAAGCCTTTAAACCATGAGTGCTGCTGTGCATGGAAGGAGACACTGGATATTGGTGGTCGTGGGTTGAGGGGTTTGTGTTTTTTATTGAGGGTTGTGTGTTTTCTTTCTGCCCATCAGCCTCTCAGAGAGTTGATTTCTACCTTGGCACGAGCCCTGACTCCTGTTGGCATATGGGACCATCCCTGGTATGACAGCTCTTCCCAGAACTGAATTTGGCCTCCAGACTGCTCCATTATGTGCCATTAATCCATAATTCATTGTGTGGGAGAGCCCAGATGTGAGCACAGGCCCAAGTGCTCTGGTGTTTCTCAGCCATTTGGCTAAGAGCTGCCAATTATTTCTTGGTATCATTTGAAAGGATTTTGGTTCCCATATGGATGAGAACTGCAGGACATCTTCAATAGGAAAGGGAAAATCAGCGCTAATAGCTTTTATTAGGAGAGAAAAGAGATATTTTAGCTAAAGGTTTTCAACTTGAAACTGAAAGGGAGAACTGCGTTTTGAAAGAGTTTGCTGGGTGGAGACATCAAGCTGAAAGGATCTTGTGTAACTCAGATTTTTAGGTCTAATGCTAAATTCACCCATTTCACAAATATTCAGGGTTATAAGGGACCCTTGAGGATCGTTGAGTCTAACACCTGGCCCTGCTCAGGACACCCCAACAACCCACCCTGTGCCTGAGAGCATTGGCCAAACACTCCTTGGGCTCTGTCAGGCTTGGGGCTGTGACCTCTGCCCTGGGAGATGTTCAGTGCCCAAAAACCTCTGGGGGAAGAACCGTGTCCCAATATCCAACCTAATCCTGTTCCAGTGCCCAAACACCTCTGGGGGAAGAATCTTGTCCTGATATCCAACCTAAACCTCCCCTGACACAACTTCAGACCATTCCCTTGGGTCTTGTTGCTGATTGCCAGAGAGAAGAGGTCAGTCATGTCCCTCCACTTCCTTCCATGAGGAAGTTGTATATAGGCATGAGATCTCCCCTCAGCCTCCTCCAGCTGAACAGACCAAATGCCCTCAGCTGCTCCTCATATGGCTTTCCCTTAAGACCCTTCACCATCTTTTTTGCCCTTTATTCTTTTATTCATTTGCTTACCCACAGGAAGGAAAAGACTGATCTGTGGCCTAGCTGAAAGCATGTGGCATCTTCCAGGATCAGACACAGACACTTCAGCCTCCAGTTCTTGCCCAGAGAGCCAGAGATATTTCATAGCTCTTCCCATCCTCCAAGTCCTCTGTAAGTGTTAAGTATTTTTGCATCCAGCAAATGGAACAATAAGGGAGGACTTAATTTTCCCATCTGTCAACTAGTCCTGAACACATTGTACGTCTTTCTCTTTAGAGCGAAATCTTAGCTAAATTAAAAGCTTTAGTTGGTTTTCATGTAACGGAGGTTCTGAAAGAAATTCTGTCATCACATTTCTGCTTGAGTTTTTTTCTTCTTAAACATATTACAAAGCACAGAAGACTTGTTTTTGTAGCGCAGAGATGGTGGCTCTGTCTTGGAGCCGCTTCAGGTACTGGAAGGGGCTCTGAGGTCTTCCTCGAGCTTCTCTTCTCCAGGCTGAATTTTTGGGGACCTATTGCTGCATGTTAAGGATGGTTAGTGGTGTTGGTAAGGGAAAACTCTGAATCATAGAATCATTAAGGTTGGAAAAGAGCTCTGAGTCAAACCTATGACCTAACACCACCATGTCAACTGGATCATTGCACTAAGTGCCATGTTCAGTCTACTCTTAAACATCTCCAGGGATGGTGACTCCACCACTTCCCTGGGCAGCATGTTCCAATGTCTAATCATCCTTTCTGTAAAGAAATTGTTCCTAATGTCCAACCTAAACTTCTCCTGGTACAGCTTAAGAATATGTTCTCTCATCCTGGCTCTTGTTGCTTGGGAGAAGAGGCCAACCCCCACCTCAGGGGCTTTGGAGACATTGTTCCACTGCTGCAAAGCTTGAGAGTCATGAGCATGTGGCCATGCTGTGGGCTCCATCCTGCCCTGCTGAGGATGCTGAGCACGGGGTGGTCTTTGTTGTTCCCCTGCCTGCCAGACAGTGCCTGGGATAATGCTGTTTGTCTTGGGCTTGACCCCCTAAGGCTGTGCTCCAGAAAGCAACACCACTGCCTTCAGCTGGTGTGTGTGGTGTTGATACAGTATTTCTGACCATGTTGGTGGGTTCTTGTGCTTGCAGGACTTGTTGCCTCTTGTTGACTTGACTCTGCACAGGGGATGGCAGCTCTAGGCCAGGTAGTGCTACTCTCTTCCCCCCTCCACCCTGGGCCTGCAGCAGAGGGTGACATCAGAGGTGCTTTGGGTGCAGATATCTCTCACCACAAGGACCTTCGTGCTTGCTGCCCTGCAGTAGATGTTATCTGTCCTCCCCTCAGCCCCTGCTGCCCCAGCTGGCAGGCTCAGATAAGGGCTGAATGTGGAGATAAGAAGCTCTTTCCTTTCTCCTCCCTCATCTGAAGCACCAGCAGCTGGTGAGGCACTGCTTTCGCAATCCACAGGCTCTGCTGAATCCGTGGGAAAGTGAAACTGGTCACACACCTCCCCCAGGCTCTGCAGGACACATTTGTCAGCTACAGGTTTGTGCTGAAAGAAGAGAAACCAAAAAAGCCAGGTTAGATCCAGGTTCCCTTTCCCCTCAGCACTCTGCTGTGTCTCTTAAGCCACCCTTGAAGCTCCAGGTTTCCCTTGAGTACAACCATGTGGCAAAGACACACCCTGAAAGACACAGGTAGGAATTTGGCTCCAGAGCTGTTTTCATAGGAAAACAAAAGGGTTTCTGTGACAGTCTGGAACAAGTGCCAGAGAAAGGGTATGAACTTTTTTCAGGCTGTGTAACTGCAGAGAATTACCTGTAAGGTTGCTACAAGTCATCGGGAGCTTTTCCCACCCTGCTTAATTAGGCAGTTTGAGGGCAATGAGGTGATGTAGTCCAGAAAAAAAGGGAAAACAGGGCAATTAAATAACCCTTTACTGTTGTCTGTCAACTTCTCCCATAGCAATGCATTTCTAGAGTGGCATCCAACCATCAAGGTTGGAAGAGACCTCCAAGATCATCAAAGCCAACCATTAACCTGTCCCTGCTGTAACCCCTAAACCATACCTTCCATTACGAGGTCCAGATGCCTGTTAGACACTTACAGGGATGGTGACTCTACCATCTCCCTGGGCAATATTCCAGTGCCTGAACTGGCACAGTTCACAGGGAAAAGTTTTTCCTAATATCCAATCTGACTCTCCCCTGCCTCAGTATGTAGAAACATCTAGGTTGGAAAAGATATCTAATATCAAGTCCAATTGTTAGCCTGTCACTGCTGTAACCCCTAAACCCTAAACCATATCCTCCAGCACCAGATCCAGACACGTCTTCAACACTTCCAGGGATAGTGACTCTGCCACCTCCCTGGGCAATATTCCAGTGCCTGACTACCCTGACAGGGAAAAGTTCTTCCTAATATCTAATCTGAACCTCCCCTGTCTCAGTCATAGAATCATCAAGGTTGAAAGAGACCTGAGAGATCATCAAGTCCAACCATTAACCTGTCACTGCTGGAACCGCTAAACAATATCATCCAGCACCAGATCCAGACACTTCTTAAACACTTCCAGGGGTAGTGATTCCACCACCTCCCTGGGCAATTCCCTAGTCCAGTGCCTGAACACCCAACAGGAATCTCCCAGTCCCAGCTTCTGGCCATGATGCAGCAATGTTTCCATAGCAGGACTTCAACTAACAGCACAAAATGAAACTGTGTCAGGGCT
>NW_008658686.1:11787-13945 GCF_000695815.1 Acanthisitta chloris
CTGCTGCCATACAAAGGAGGTGTGATAACGTCACCTAGTCATTTCACTAATGAAGTAGAAGAGGCAGCTACTGGCTGGCTCTGGGTTTCCCTGCTCTGAGCTTCCGTGTCAGAAGTTGCCATGGAGGTGATTCCAGCACTGGCATCCACAGCATGCATTTTAGAGTGGATCAGGTTCAAGTATTTCTGCTGGGTTGTACTTGTCTAAGCCTTGTGCTGCAGTGGGGATAAATTATGATGTCAAAACAGAGAGATGTTGTCACACAACCATCTCTCCTTCTGGGGTCAAGGTTCTGCTTTATAGCTTGGAAAACCATTAGGCCATTTGAAGCATATGGCCAAGAACAGGCAGAGAAAAAGGGCTTGTGTGTTTGGGTCAGAGCTACAGACAAAAGGCTCTTTGTGCTAAGAGCTGACAATGACAAATAAAGAGGAACCTGTTGATCTGGGAGAGAGATAGAGGAGGAGGAAAGGATCACATGGTGTGGAAAAGGCCTTGGCTGTTGGTCTGGACATCAGTCTTGCCCATGGTTGAAATGCTTTCTGTGGCTGCAGTGCAGTTGTTAATGGAAATGCTCGTGTCCTGCTCATGTGGGTTTTTTCCTCACCTACAAAATGCTACCTGTGCTTAAATGTGCCACCCTCAGGAGACCACATCAGAGAGGTGATGTGCTCTTAGCTGGCTCCTTGCCATGTGCTAGGTGTTAGAACCACAATGAATGTTTGCAAAGCTCTCAGAGCACTAAATGCTAAAAAATAGTGTCTGTCCAACCCTGACCATAAATACAGGACACAAAGAAAACCCAATAACAACCCCCTCATAATTCAACAAACTTATTGGAAGGAGCCCAAAAGCTCTGTCTAATGCTAATAATAAGCATATTTCCCAAAGGTAACATTTGATTTCTATCCAAAACTAAACAGATTTGAAGCTCTGCCTGGACATCATTGTATAGTAGATTAACTGGGGCAGTTTAATCTGTGCCTAACTTCATAAAGCCTTTAGCCAGCTCTGGAGGAGCAGCAAAAACTGCAGTCTTGCAGACTGGGCTGCAAGACACTTCTCAGACAATGTGGTGGTTTCCACAGTAAAGCCTGGAAAAACCAGAGAAAGGCTTTGGGTTCGTGGCATACACAGTGTGGATTTCTGATGGGTGTGCAGAGAACACTGTGAACAGAAATCTTTATGCTGAGCATTGATGGGCTGCCTAAAATGACCTCCAGAGCCTGTGCAGTGTACCATAGATTGAAAAGAAATCTATTCTAGCCCATTATGTTCTGGAATGTATCCGAGTCCATAAGCCTAGGGAGTGCCAGCAAGTCTCTGAGCTTGCTATAGTGAGCAAGACCTATGGCAACGTGTTTAATTCAGAGTAAAGCAGGAGGGTGTGGGGGGAAATAACAACACAATGCCTTGCTCTGGTTTGATTTATCTTTACAGCTGAGGAGAGTGAGCTGGGGAAGGTGAGTGGGAAATGAAACACAAAGGGAAAGGGCCCTGGCTGTTCCTTAAGCACTGGGTTGAAATCAATGCAGATAATGCACTTGGAAGGACTCTCTCAGCTCTCTCATTTACTGGGTTTCGGTAAATCACTGGACTGTGCCTCCCAGTGCTAATGTGAGAGACAGGTCTGTGCCAGGAAGAATATACTGCAGAAAAAAACCAGCTGTGCAATTCCTTGCAAACAGCATTTGGATGGTTTAATCTGGTTTGCCCTGAGTTCTATACATTGCCTGAGAACCATCCAGGCCTGCTTCTTATCTCTCCTGGAGGAACAGAGTGTTTCTGGGTTCTCCATAGTTTATTCCAAAGACACAACAATTTTGCAGCACAAAATCCTCCTGCAAAGAGAAATGTCATCTCAGGGAGGTGGTGGAGTCACCATCCCTGGAGGTGTTCATGGAACAACTGGACTCAGTGCTCTGGTCTGGTAGACAAGGTGGTGATGGGTTACAGGTTGGACTTGATGCTCTCAGACCTACCAGGTAGTTGGACATCAAGAGGAATTTCATCATGGAAAGGGCTGTTAGGCATTGGAATGGGATGTCCAGGGAGGTGGTGGAGTCATCATCTCTGGAGGTCTTCAAAGAACAACTGGACGTGGCACTCAGTGCTCCAGTCTGGTTGACAAGGTGGTGATGGGTCACAGGTTGGATGA
>NW_008658686.1:13964-20475 GCF_000695815.1 Acanthisitta chloris
AAATGATTCTGTCATTCCTTCTTGGAACAGACTCTCTGGTAAAGCAGAGCTGTTTCCTAACCACAGCTCTTCCCTCTCCCTTTGCTGTCCTGGCTTTCCCCCCCTGGTATTGGGTGATACACTCCAGTGTTGCTGGATTAGGTGTAGGGTCCAATTATCCTCATTAAAAGTATAAACTAATAATTCCTAGTTCAAAGTCAGTTTGCTCTGGACAGCACCACCAGGGATTTAGCGCTTGATACTGGAGTTGGTGCTTTAATAATATTTTTTAACTGGAGGCAGCTCTATTTATGCTTTGGGAGGATAATTTTATGGGTAAATAGAAGCTTTATTAATATTTTCTTTGTTAATTCATTGATGTTAGTGAAGGGCTTTGAAGATGAAAGCACTGTATGCAATAAATATTAACATTATTCCAACTTATTTGAATGTTGCCAGCATTCCAGCTCCAGCATCTTTCATCCAAGAATCTCAAAGTGCTTTCCAAATGTTAATTAATTTCCTCTCAACAGTCCAGGGAGAGATACCTATTATTATCCATTTCACAAAGGAGTCATTCTCAGAGCATTTCACTCCAGGACTTGGCCAAAATCAGGTAATCTAGCAGGAGTCTGTTTGGGAGTGATCCAAGAATTCCTGACTCCCATTCTCCTGTCCTTGCTGCTAGACAGCATTCCCTTGCTGGGAGTGGGCTGTGACACTCAGGGCTCAGCACTTCCTCAGCTGCTTTTATTGGTTGCTCTTCAAAGCAAAAATAGACAATGATAAGTTGCCCCACCCAGGACAGGAGAGGAAATGAAACTGTCAAAAATCAGAACGATCACAGTGATTAATCAGTGAATTCTCAGTACTTGTTGGCGTCCAAGATGAAACCTTAATGGGATGCTGGTTTAGAGTCAGAATCTTAGAATCCTTACTTAAAAGGGTATTAAAATGGAACTGTTTTCTGCAACACACCACAGGTGAGGATAGATTATGAGCATGAAAGATCTGAGCTAAACAGCACATGCTGCAGCTGAAACTTCTCCTCCAACACTCTCCCCAGACCAGAGGGTGAGTTGTTGCTGAGCCAAGAAGAGGATTCAGAGACAGGGTGACTCCAGCAGCTCATGAGAACAATGAGAAGTTCAAAAATAGAGTATTGACTGGTGGAAAAACAACATACATATAATTTTCAGGTAATTACTCCAGTATAATTAGTTGTGTTGTGTTCATATGAGCCATCTGAAATGAGCTCTGCTTTGCTGCTGGAGCTCAGCTTTATTTAGTGTTCCCAGGAGTGAAGGGATTCAGGGAAACAGTGATTAGGTAAAAAATGAAGATGGGAGAATTCTACAGCGGATCCAATCTCAGTGCCAGTGGGCACAGAAGAGCTGCTGGTGTTTTATCCAGATCTTTAAGGCAAGAAAGAAATGGAAAGGATGAGCATAATCTACTCCTTTACTGCCTGCGTGAATTCCATGCGTAGTATCTGCTCCTATAGTGTTCACGTTACATGGTCCATACTGGAAAATGTTGGACAGGGAGGAGGAAAGAGTCTCAAATTGCAACAGGTCTGTTTCTAGATCACTCTATGTGACTAATTCCCTGTGCAAAAATGGTTGTAAATTAGGATTGTATGAAAAATGTCAGTATTTTACATGTCCTGTGTGAGTGAAGGAATAGAGAGAACAATGTAAGATCCTGACAAGGACTTGTTCTCAATCAAAGTGCTGGAAAATTTAGCACCTTGATTACCTTTATTTGACACAGACTTTGCTTATTAAAGATATCAAGGATTATTTAGCATCTTAGAAACTAACTTAAGCACTGGGACCTTGCAGGCTTAACAAAATCACTTTGAATGGGAAGGAGAGAGTTTATCCTGGTGAAAAGCTGTGGGTTTGCTGATGCTGTAAGTGTGTACAGGGCAATTAAAAGCTTTGCCTCACCCTTGGGAAGATATTTTGGAAACAGATGTAGCTTTGTGTCATTTTCTGCCCTCCTGTTTCACAGAATCATAGGATCATCAAGATTGGAAGAGACATCTAAGATCGTCCAGTCCAACTATTCACCTGTCACTGCTCTAACACAAAAACATATCTTTCAGTGCCAGATCCAGACACCTCTTAAACACCTCCAGGGATGGTGACTCCACCACCTCCCTGGGCAGTATTCCACTGCCTGACCTATTGGCCCTGGTGGAGATGACCACAACCCAGAGCAGGTCTCTGGTAGAAACACAACAGAGAAGTCACAAGAATAAGGCAACTTTCATACACAGAATCAGAGAAGTATCAAGGTTGGAGGAGACCTCTAAGATCATTAAGTGGTTGCACTTTAACCTGTGACATTAACCTGTCACTGCTGGAACCCCTAAACCCTAAGCCATCTTCCAGGGCCACATCCAGATGCCTCTTAAACACCTCCAGGGATGGTGACTCCACCACCTCCCTGGACAATATCCCAGTGCCTCAACACCCTAACAGGGAAAATATTGTTCTCAACATCTAGTCTGACACTTCCTTGTCTCAGCTCAAGGTGATTCCCTCTAGTCCTCTCCCTGCAGCCTGGCAGGAGAGGCCAGGCCCCAGTTTCAGGCTTCTGAAGCAGCTGATACTGTAGGTATTACCTGGCTTTGCTATGGCACTTTGCAGCTCCCCATGGATCAGCCCTGGCCTGCTGGGGTAGCGTTTTACTCCTTCTTCTTGCAGCCACACATGATGAAAATGGGTGCTAATGACCCAAAATCCCAACTGTGATTCAGGCAAGTGGAATTTTGTTGACAGAAAATGTGGATTTAACTAGGCCAAAGGAAATGCGTTTATTACTGTAGATGAATATCTCAGGAATGACCATTTCTTCTCAGAGAAAAAGCTGTTCTAGTTATAATTAACAAAAAGAGAGAACAATTAAAGTAAAACCCAGAGAAAAGTGAACAAAGGTACAGACAGAACAAGATCCAACAGTTTTCCTGGGGTAAAAATTACAGATTTTCATTTAGGTAAGTGAACCTAAGATAAACTCACTGCAAGGCCAGGAGGATATTACTACCATCTCTGCTCAGGCTGCCTGAACACGCCTTGTTTCAGGACAAAACCAGTTCCCTGTGACATAAAGCTCCTCTGGAGTCACAGAATCCTGGAATTGTTTGGATTGGAAGGATCCTAAAGCTCATCCAGTTCCATGGGCAGGGACACCTTCCACCAGCCCAGGTAGCTTCAGGCCACATCTGACATGGCCTGGAACACTCCCAGGGATGAAGCAGCCACAGCTGCTCTGGGAAAGCCAATCCAGTTCCTCAGCACCTCACAGGGACCAATTCCTTCCCAATATCCCATCTGTCCCTGCCCTCTGGCAGTTTGAAGCCATTCCCTGTGTCCTGTCCCTCCATCCCTTGCCCCAAGTCCCTCTGCAGCTCTCTTGGAGCCCCTTTAGGCACTGGAAGGGGCTCTGAGGTCTCCCTGGAGCTTCTCTTCTCCAGGCTGAACACCCCCAGCTCTCCCAGCCTGGCTCCATGGCAGAGCTGCTCCAGAATCATGGAATGGTTATGGTGGGAAGGTACCTGGAAGCTCATCTCATCCCACTCTGTGCCATGGGCAGGGACAAGTCCCACTAGACCAGGTTGCTCCAAGCCCCATCCAGCCTGGCCTGGAACACTCCCAGGGACGGAGCAGCCACAGCTGCTCTGGGCAGTGCCAATGAGTTTTGCTGTTGAGACTACTGTTGGTAAGTACAAAATGAATCACTTTGCATGACACCTCCATGGCTTGTTTGGAGATAATCCAGTCCCTTTTCCTGTGCCTGTGCTCTACAAAGGTGACGGATAGATCACTGCGAGCAGTGTGGACAGGAAGACAAGACCTCCTGTTCATCCTCACCTTAACCATTGTCTTTACTTGCACAACTGAGACTTTATTTGCTCAGTCCAAAGCCAGAATAGCTTCATGATGAAGGAAAGGTCTGGAGAACATTGTGGAGCCCTTGGAGCAGGCACATGTCATGCAGTGATATTGAAGTGGAAAGGGCTAAGCAAATAATCTTAAGAATAGGCTAATTGTTATGCCTATGACTATTGTCTTGCAGCTGCAAAGCTTTGTATGGCAGGGAGGTGAGCTTGCCTTGGAATGTGCATTTCCAGGCAGGGAATACAATCTCCAGAGCATTCAAAAATCAAGGAGTGCAATTAGAATTTTGAAGGATTTGGAAAAAATTCATAGAATCATCAAGGCTGGAGGAGAGCTCTAAGATCATCAAGTCCAACTATTCACCTGTCACTGCTGGAACCCCTAAACCCTAAACCTTATCCTCCAGTGTCAGATCCAGACACCTCTTAAACACCTCCAGGGATGGTGACTCCACCACCTCCCTGGGCAATATTCCAGTGCTGACCTATTGGTCATGGTGGTGGTGAGCACAGCCCAGAGCAGGTCCATCTGGGTCATAGAATGGAACCAAAGATTCATAGAATCATCAAGTTTGGAGGATAAATCTAAGATCATCGAGTCCAACCATTGACCTGTTATTGCTGTAACCCTTAAACCATATCTTCCCGTGCCAGATCCAGATGACTCTTAAACACCTCCAGGGATGGTGACTCCATCACCTCCCTGGGTAACATCCCAGTGCCTGAACACCCTGACAGGGAAGAAATTGTTCCTAACACCTAATCTGACTATCAAATTGCAATGTGGGAAGAGTTTGTGCCTTGGCCATGGTAGGCTTTGAGGACTTGGTGTTGTAAACTCACTTGTATGTGCACATCAATAAGCCAAGTTGATAGTGAAGGACTGAAAAAACAGGAAACAGGCAAATGAGGTTGGGATGTGTCACACTGTGACTGTGTGTTAATTGAAGCTCAGAGCAAGTCGTTTACATGTGCTTTCCATACTGCAGTGCCATTGTTACACCAGCAGTTCCAACGATGTAAAGGAGGTGACAGAATGGTTCAGTATCATTCCCCAGTTTAGGATTTTAGGGGATTAAATCCCCTCTGGAAATGAGAATAACACATGCAGCAAAGCTGTAATGCAACTTGCTTTTCAAAGGAAGTAGCAGCCCTTGCCAGGGCCAAATCTGAGAGCTGATGGTAACATAATAGGATGTAATTTGAGGGAATATTGCTCTTGGATGTGGGTTTGGGGGGAGTTGTGTGTTCCAGCCAAGTCTCAAGTCACTCAAGATGAACTTGCTGCACAGCACACTGAGCAATGCCACGTCTGGGGCTTCGGCAGGGTGAAACCAACTCACTTGGTCTGAGACAGCTCCTTTCCCTTCACTTGCAGCCAAGTCATTGGCACTGAACTCTTCCTCCATCGCTTCGTTTTGTCCCCGGAAAAGGCTTCTCAGGGCCACACCTAAACGTTTTTATACCTCCAACAATTTCAGGAATAAAAGAGGATTTTAATGGCTTGGTCATTTTTTCTGTCAAGAAATAAATTGAGAATCTATCATGGAGTAAATCAATAATCTATCATTACATAAAGAAATAAATTGAGACTCTATCACTGAATAAATAATCTATCCTTAAATAAAGAAATAGAGAATCGATCTTAAATTAAGAATTGATCGTTAAATAAATCTATCATTAAATAAGGAAATGGAGAGAATTGATCATTAAATAAATCAATAATCTATCATTAAATAAGGAAATGGAGACTCTGTCATGAAAGATATTAATAATCATTAAATTAAAAAAAAAGTCATTAAAAAATAAGAATCTGTCATTAAATAAATTAGATTACAGCAAAGTATATACCCCTAAATACTTTTTATGCCTCCAACAACTTCAGGAAGAGAAGAGGATTTAATGGCAATTAAATAAATCAATAATCTATCATTAAATAAGGAAATGGAGACTCTGTCATGAAAGATATTAATAATCATTAAATTAAAAAAAAAGTCATTAAAAAATAAGAATCTGTCATTAAATAAATTAGATTACAGCAAAGTATATACCCCTAAATACTTTTTATGCCTCCAACAACTTCAGGAAGAGAAGAGGATTTAATGGCATGGTCAGGGTTTTCTATCAATAAATGAATTGAGAATCTATAAGGAAATATATTAATAATTGATCATAAAATAAATTAATTGTCTATCATTAAATAAATAAATTGAGAATCTATCATTATATTATATTAAATTATACACACCCCAATGTTTTTTGTGCCTCCAAAACTTCAGGAACAGAAGAAGACTTTAATGGCTTGGTCAGGGTTTTCTGTCAATAAATGAATTCAGAATCTCTCATGGAATAAATTATAAATCTATAATTAAACAAATTGATAATCTGTCATTAAATAAATGACCCATAAATAAATAGAGAATAATTAAATAAATTATTTTCCTATCATTAAATAAATAAATGAACTGAGGATTTATCATCAAATCAATTACATTCAGGCTCAAAAATGCACTTTTAAGCAGAGAGTAAGTTTGACCCATTATCCAAAGAGGGAAAAGTCTTGGAGCCTTGGACTAATGAAAACAACGCGCTGGTAGGAAAGAAATCATAGAATCATAGAATCAA
>NW_008658687.1:0-5355 GCF_000695815.1 Acanthisitta chloris
CCAGTGCCGCCTCGACAAGGCTTTCCTATCCCCCCAGGGACGGTGACTCCGCCACTGCCCTGAGCAGCTGTGCCAGGGATGGACAGACCTTCTGGGGAAGAAATTTTCCCCAATATCCAATGTAAACATCCCTGGCGCAACTTGAAGTCCTTTCCTTACCCTGTCACTGTCCCCCGGGAACAGAGCCTGACCCCACCTGGCTGCACCTCCTGGCAGGGAGTTGGAGAGAATGAAGAAAATCCCCCCGAGCCTCCTGTTCTCCAGGCTGAGCCCCCACGTCTCCCTCGGCCGTTCCTCGTGCTCCAGACCCTGTGTGTCCCTGTGGCCACCAGCAGGATGTCACTATGAGCCTTACAGGCTGACCCTGGCCTCAGCTACCACCCCACACAAGTAGGACCCTCCCGAGTGCCTCTAGAAGGGTGGTCAGGGTGTTAACAAAGCCATGAAGAAGCTGCATTTTGTTAAATGTCCAGTTCTCAAAAGAAAGGTAACATTCCAGAACCTGACATGGCTGTGACAGACTTTTTCTGCCTAATCTCTCCCCCTGAAGAAGCTAAACTCGTACCTGCGTTCAGCCTTAAAAAGAGAAGGCAGAATGTTTTTCTGTCTTGGTGGTACCTGAACTTGAAGCAAACTGGGAAAGACTCTGCAGATACAACAGAGATCTCAATCTCACCTCCTCCAGAGTCCAGGAAAGGTAGAACCTGCCATGGAGAGTTTGCCTATGTTCCTACTTAAAAAGTTGGATAATTAAACCCTTCCTAGCAGCAAGAGGATGAGAAAATAAATGAGGTTTTCTTGTGTATTGCTGTGCCATGTTTTCACCTTTTCACATGCAGTGATTTCTCAGCTAAGCACTTCCTTCAGCTTTAACCATCCCTGTCCTAAAATGCAGAGTTGCATGTGAATTCCTGCCACATTTAAAAAGATAAACAAAAGAAATGCAAATCACAGACTGCTCACTTTGTAGTGTCTATTCTACCCAAGTGTCTCATGATTTCCTAACTCCTTCTCAGACATGTTCCTGGGAACTTCTGATTTACCCACACCTTGCCTGGGGCAGCATTTACAGAGCTCAGTCAGAGCTAGAAATCACCACATATTTGTGGGGCCTCGACTTCTCCTTCTTTCAGACAGTTCTGAAAATTAATATCTGCTGTACTTGCTAAGAAAACAACCATGGAAAACTCAAAGATCCCCAGCAAACCTGCCCAAGCCCCAGTGGCTGCAGAGTGTAAATCACTGCCCAGCTCTCATTTGGTCACTGACATTTACTTGCCCAGTGTAACATTACAGCAGAGTAACAGCAAAGTGCAGGAGTTATGGCAGATAAAAATAGCTTTGCAACACTACTTGCTGCCCTTACACATGAGGTCACATACATTTGATGTCTGTTTTAAACACAGACACTTTTTAAGCATCCAGTGCTCAGGGTCATAATTTTTTTCCATGTTAACAGGTCTTTAGAGAAACCAGAAGAATATAATAAGATGAATATTTTTAGTTCCTCGAAGTTGTTTTTCATTGCTGTTGAAGCTTATTTGCAACACTACTTGCTGCCCTTACACATGAGGTCACATACATTTGATGTCTGTTTTAAACACAGACACTTTTTAAGCATCCAGTGCTCAGGGTCATAATTTTTTTCCATGTTAACAGGTCTTTAGAGAAACCAGAAGAATATAATAAGATGAATATTTTTAGTTCCTCGAAGTTGTTTTTCATTGCTGTTGAAGCTTAAACTTGGTGCACTTCAGTCTTCTCATTTCAGCTTCCCTGGAAATGACTAATTGCTGTTAACAATCAAGAGCCCAAGACGAATATTCATTTTCCTCAAATGACGTTATTTCCTTATTGCATATAAAAAGGGAAACTTTATTTTCTATAGAAGAGTATATAAAATCAGGCAATAATTACAGAACAAGTGCAAGATGAGTATTATCAGCAAATGACAAAAAAAAAAGGGTGAAAGAACCAAATCCTTTATCAGGTGGCAAAATTAAATCATGAGCCTCATCCTGTTATATTTCTCACATCAAAACCACATGAGCATTTAATTAGGAACCATCAGACCCACTGAACAGAACACTGAACAGAGTGTTTTTCCTCAGGGAAGCAGTTCCAGCCTGTGATGGAATGACAGTACACGTTATGGCAAACAAGAGCATATATAGGGAAAGGAGCCTCGATAAAACACAATGCTATTACAACTGTATTTCTGACCTGCACTGATTTTTATTGTGCCTCAGTGTTTCCATGCCAATAATCTACTTTGCAAAGGACTTTACATACTTACAGTTATTCCATCCCTAATCTATCACTATACATCTTAATAGCCATTAGCAGAAACAACTGATACCAGAAATAGGTATTTCTGTGACTCCTTTGGTTTAACAAATCAAACTCTACAAATCACAGAATCATTAAGGTTGGAAAAGACCTCTAAAATCATCAAGAAGGGTAAATGTGTGGCAGCTTTTTGAGAAGGACAGGACTAGCAGAAGCTGCCCAAACCCATTCCTGGTTTAGTGTGAATGCTACCACAAGGTTAGAGCTCTGTAACCAGAAGGTTTAACGTACAAGGGAGTGCACACAGTTATAAATCCATTCTTCCTGCTCATTCAGAGGCATCACATGCTGAGAGACCTGTCATGAGAGAGAAAACAGAGGTGAAAGAGCTGCTTTCGGAAGAACTGTCACCCCACATGCTGTGTAAGCAAAACGACCCATTTCACTACTTGTATCACCAAATGATGAACAGTCATATCTATATTGACAGCTGAGAGTCAAAACTTACTGTTGAGTTTTAGTGCATGAGAGTAAAATAGCTCTAAGGACTGAGCCTGCAGTTTGTAGTGGATACAGCCTGAGTTAAAGTTCACAGGATCAAGCTGTGGAGATCTAAAGTGTCAGCAGGAGCAGGAGAATAGGCCCCAGCCCTGCCTGTGTCATGGGACTGTGCCCTTTACAACAGGTTTGAATGCATCCACACTGGAAAGCTGTGAAACATAAAACAGCTCAGATGCCTCTTCTTTTAAAGGAAGAGAACATACTTTTAGATTAAACCTCCCAGTATTTCCTTCATAAACGGATGAAGAAAAACCTCATCTGCATTTGCAATGCATCTTCATCTCATTCCATCCCTCAGATCCCTCACTTAGGATTTCACCCAGCTCTGCAATACGGATCAGCAGATCAAAATGCCTCATGGCTAAATATGATCCATAGGTCAAGCTGAATAAAAAATGAGCCATCTGCAAATCACACTGTGCACAAGGACAGCAATACATTGATTTCTGTTTCTGACAGGCAGCAACAGGTGGGATTAAAATTCGCTTTTATATTAAAAATAGAAAACACAACTTTAGAAAATGAATATTAAAAATATTAGCAAATAGAACATGTATTGAATGGACAACTGAAACAGGCCTAGGTATGAAAACCTGAACAGCTATGGACTTTCAGAACGATCCTCACAGGAAAACATGGATACATCAAGTACAAACTGAGCTTTCAAATATCATGAAGATGCCACTCTCCACATGCTCATTATGATCAAAGACCTACAAAAAGAAGCTATAAAGATGTTACTATAAAGATGTTTATTTTTGTTTAGGTTTTAAGTTGTGTAAGCAATAAAAACACCTTACCATCATGGATTTTGGTGCCACTTCTACAGCAAAAGCTGTAAGTCCCCTATTATTTAGGCAGTTCTTACTCTGCTCATTGTTGACATGAATAATCACTTTGCTTTCAGACTGCAAGGTAAAAAACATAAGGGGAACACATTAGCCTTACTGGTTAAGTGTCTCTTCTTTCTGTAACAATTACATATTCCTCTTACTTCCTCCACCTTTGCTGTTTTACAGGACAGAAATGCTTTAAGGATACTTTTCAAAGAGTAACAGTTTCAAATGTACCTTAGCACCAACAGAGCACAGATTCATTGTTAAAAAGTCATTTAAGACTCACTGAAATATCTTAAGCACTCATGAAGATACAACTTGGTCTGGCTGAACCTCATCCATTGGCCTCAGCCCATGGATCAGCCTGTGCAGGTCCCTCTGCAGAGCATTACTGCCCTCCAGCTGACCAACACTCCCACCCATTTGGGTGACGTCTGCAAATGAAACCCAGATGGTATAAAGGGCAGTGCTCAGTGATTTGAGGCAGAGAACAGCCAGTTGTCTCAGCACAGACCTCATCTCCTCCTCTGACATATCCCCAAACATATAAATAACTCCAGAATATCCACCTAAAGGGCGAAGTGCAGGGCCGAACCCTCAGTTCCAGGAGCCTCAGCATTCACTCCTAATATTAGTCCTCCAACCCACCCCTCTTTGCATGTCTGTCCATTTAAAAATATACTTCTTGCTGGGAACTTTGAAAGTTTAAAGCATCTGAAGTTTAGCATCTTACTGAGCTGTATTTATTTATTCAAAGTTCTGATACAAATCAAAGTGGGAAGGAACAGTAATCAAGTAGATCTGGAAGACTAACCAGCTAATAATTCATCCTTAACACACTTCTAAAACACAACCCATGCCAATCACTGACTTTCTTATGGACACTGAAAATACTAAATACTGTAAATGCTGTGGTCTTTGCTCCTTCTGTAACTGTATTTGCTGTTCTCAGTGTTTGTTTTCTCATACTATGGACATATTTGTGTCTCCCCCAAAGTCATATGTCAAAAGGAACACAGCAGACAATGACTTCTTTAAATGAAATAGATACAAAAACTTGGTGTCATCAAATGCAACTCTCAAACATGGTGTAGGGAGGGAGGAAGAACAGTAACAACACACATTAACACACAGTACCTGACAGAGTTCTCATGCCATACCTTATTTTCAATAACAGAAGTGATCCTCCTGCCTGCTCTGTAGGTGTGGATGGTTATGTTCTCACAGCCATCCAGTGCTTTGGCCTCTCCTTTACTAACGACAGACTTCCAAACAGCCCTGCTGAGCTGGGAGCCTCCTGCCTCCAGGGACACAGCTTTAACTCTGGGTTTGCACCTTTCTGCACGGATGTCAATGACAAAGGGACAGGCCTGCAAGGGAGGGAATTCATTTTATCAGCACTTGAGCTGCACTTTTTCCCCTCACATTTTCACCCACAGCCCCTAAGCATTTCCGTATCTGCTCTCAAGTAGAATTACCTAAACACAGGTATGTTCCTGAATATTACAGGTATGTTCCTGACTATTAAACATTCCAAACCAGAAACCTGTGGGAAACGTTTAAACCAAATCTAAGCTCAGGACAAATGGCATTTTTCATTATCTCCTTTTATGATCAGGTGACCCAGCTGGAAGAAGAGGGGAAGGCTGTGAATATAGTCTACCTGGAC
>NW_008658688.1:0-1446 GCF_000695815.1 Acanthisitta chloris
TGAAAACATATTTAAGAAGGGGGAAAAGTTATAGGGCAGAAGCAATTGCGGGTAGAGAAGAGTGAGAATACTTGAGAGAAACATCTCTGAAGACACCAATGTCAGTGAAGACCGAGAGGGAGGAGGTGCTCCAGGCACCGGAGCAGAGATTCCCCTGCAGCCTGTGGTGAAGACCATGGAGAAGCAGGTTGTCCCTCTGCATCCCATGGAGGTCCACGGAGGAGCAAAGATCCACCTGCAGCCTGTGGAGGACTCCCACACTGTTGGGAGAATTTCTGATTGCTAATGGACATGTGAGCAATCCAGCCTTCCTAGTAGGGCCTGAGCAGGCTGCAAGCTAAGTTGCTCAAGGACGCAGCTGTGGTTGGAATGTGAGAAAGAAGGTAGTGAGATAAACAACTCCTGGATGCGGAATGCAGAAGTTGAAGATAGTTAGGGGTGGAGAATAATGATTAGGCATCTGATGATTGATATGTTAATAACCAATTATATTATGTGTAAGGCAGACTAGTAGTAGTAGTTAACCAATAATAAGTAGATGACCCTACAGTATAAATATGTGTATCTCTCACAAAAAAGTGTGCAACAATCGTAACCATATAGGTATTTGTTGTGCCACAGCAGCTGACTCTGGCTTTGGGGTCCCTCAACAAGTGGCGCCCGAACAGGGGACTTGCGAACGGGGACCCGATATTTTGCTTAAATGCAGTATTTCTCTTAAATGCAGTGTGCAAAGACGCAGATAAGCTCCAAAGCATCGTGATAAACGATACCAGAAGGGTCGGACCAGCTGCACAGAGGAGGGCACGGAAGGTTAAATCTGGAGCCTGGAAAATTCACTGCGGCTGGGCGAGCCTCTGCAAGGAAAGAACCATCATGGAAACACATGCTAGTATCCTCTCTAAGAGAGGGAGCAAAGTGAGTGTCAAGGACATTGAATGCCGAATTAAATGGGCTCGAGAGGGCAGTCAATGTAAACCCACGGCTCTATTATTTAGCCCTGCTGAGTGGCATGAAGCTGGGGACTGCTTATGGGAAGTAACGATAGAAGGAGGGAAAGAAGAAAAAATGAGAGAATTGGGATCCACCTGACGAACAATTATTCTCCACGAAGGTGGAGACAAAAGTTGCTGCTGCCACGGGAAGCTTTGCAGCCAATCAAGACGGAGATTTCTGGTCCACAATTAGCACATCCCCCAAAAGCAGGACGACTGGCCAGTTTTTTGGCCTGGGGCATCCTATTTGAGGAATTGCAGCAAAGCCCCCCTCCTCGGTTGCTGAGTTTTTAAAAACTACTGTGCAAGAAAAGGAGGAAGTTTGCTCGCCTCACCTTGCAGCAGAGCCCACCTCCTCAGTTGCTGAGGTCCTAAAGAATACTGCGCAACAAGAGGAAGTTTGCTTGCCACTCCTTAAAATGACTGCTGCAGAAGGAGAAGTCACTGACTC